>NC_056730.1:35551717-35584217 GCF_019279795.1 Protopterus annectens
TCATATGAGAGGATGCAGAAACCAGGATATCAGTGCTGGTCAACCATGATTAGGAAGGACTGACTTTTGATGCAAGAGGAGGAATATTATAGAAGAAAATGTCCAAATGTTTCCTTTTGTTGTCCATTCTGATAATCTCTAACATGATTTCTTTTGTGTTTTTTGATTCCTCGCAGCTAATTGGCTGCCACCGGTTTCTCCTCTTGTACGGAGTCTGCTGGATGTGCTTTAACCTCCCATGGGTTATAAAAAAAACCCTCTCATCTGGGGCCGATGAGGAGCTTGAGCAGCCTGGTGAGGTATCATACTGTTGTCTGGGATTATTTTTGCAATATGCCCTATCGTTCCCTTTCCCTGCATGCATCCATTATGTTCACGGGCAGATGTGCAATGGAGAAGTGCTGGAATTTTTTTCCTGCCCCTGTGATGGCTCAACCAGGGCCCCCCTCCTATTCTCCCTTGAGGACAGTGCCCCAACAGTGTGTCCACAGCCTCCACCAGGGTCATCTGTGATGCATGCTCATCCTTCCCCCGTAAGTGCCTTGGACACCTGAGTTGGTAATGGAGCCTGGGCCATAGTCACGACTTTATCCCTCTATAGCACTGCACTGGCTTCTAATTTTACCATGTTGTCAACTGTAAAGAATGCAAGCAAAAAAAAAAAAGTTGTTTACAAGAGAACTAGACAGCTTGTTTCGAATGTGGAACTCTCAGTGCAATTAAAGTTAAGATGGTCTTTACCCTGGGCTTAACAAATGCAAATTAATCCAGCTGAAACAAAATACTTTCTTAGTGCATGCATGATTTCAGTATATGATATTCTTGATGGAGAAATACAAACAAAAGTAGCATCCGTTAAATATATGCAGTATTAACACCTAGAAAACATCTGACTATAAAGCAATTTTTTTCCCTTTTTCAGTTTGTAGCCCTTTCCATTCCCTTGTTTATTCAGGAAGCTGATGTGATATCCTAGAAAGTCTGTAGGACAGAGTTTAAAGACTGATCAGAATAGTACTTTAGTTTTTGTTTACTGAATAAACTAAATCGATTCTTGAATCTTGTGCTTTGAGAAGTGTTCTAATATATTACTGTGCTGCCCAGTTGCAAGTTGGAGTGGCATTTTTGGCTGCAGAAGTGGGAGAGTTATTTAAAAAAAAAAACTTGCCTATACAAGCAAAGTTGATAGTGGAAATAGATGTGCTTGTATAGCTGACTGAATTCTCATTTCCTTTGAAAGATTGGCTTATTTGAAGGCACCCCTGCTAGATTACAACTTTGCCTAAATTTACATGAGAATGGTGACACCCTTACTTGGCAGTGAGGATTTGTCCCGTGAATATTTATCAGTGACAATGGACAATTTTACCACAGCTAAAGACAAAACACCACCAAGCAGCAATATTCTGCAAGGGTCTCTCAGTGCAGTGACCATTTTAACACCTCTGCAGTAGTGTGCGGGGGAGGGGGCTGTCAGTTCCTCTTGAACTACAAAAGAAAACCCTGAACAAAGGCCTGCAATGTAGCTTCCTTTCTGGCTGTAGCTGGATAACTTCTAAGTATAGTGTAAAACAAGGTTTGAGCCAAACATAAATGAGGGTGATTTAGAGAGGGAAAAGAAGCAGTCCTTTTACAGAAGGTAAAGAAGATAAGTGACTCACACAAATCCCATTATGCTAATGGCATAGGAATTCACAGTTACTTCCTTATGTCTGGCATGAGTCATACAAAACATTATGGGAAAGAGGGTTGAGGGAGAACAAAATCACGTTGATACCTCAAGCCCCATTGCTAGCCATGTTGTGGAAACAGGCTAAAATTACAAACAAAGCACTTAGTGATTTTTGAGGTGTTAAAATAGGTCAGTAAACAAAGACAGTGGAAAAAACAGATTTATGTATTTATTTTTTTAGTTCTAGGGTGTTTTCCTTTAATGAAGCACTTCCCCACTATGTGTGAGGAGATTGAGGCATTTCTAGTGCCATGCAATAGTTGCATGCAGTATATAACTTGGGGTTGCAGCCAGTGGGATTTTGTTTTTATGTCTTACCCTCCACCTTAATGGTCTTATGTCAGTGCATGAAGGTATCTGTTAGTGTGTGCACCAGTGTTTGTAATCTTGGGATGCATAGCCCAAATGGCGAATCTGGGGGGCATCATCTATGTTTAAGACACCTCCTCCTATGAAATAGGTGAGATGGTAAAAAGTTTGCTACATTTCCTGTAGCCCCCCCCCCTTGCTGAATCCTCCGGTGCTGGGATTGCTAGTTGAACCCAAGTCACATGAGTTGTAGTCAGGGTTTTGGCTTTCTTGCAGTTAACACTAATGAGAAATGCCTTAAAGTTGTTGAAGTTCACAGAAAATGAGCACCTCTTTTCCTCAGGTACCACAATGTAAATTACACGAAACACCACAGTCTTATCTTTATGTATTTTCTTTGTTTTATCAGGCTGCTAGCATGGTTTTGATTCCATTTTAGTGGAGGGGGGTCTCAGGAACACACTACAAGCATATATGCACAGCAAAATAGAATACAGCAGGAATGTGTAAAACGAATGACGCAAACATAGATTTGCAATATTTGCTTCACAAATGAAAAATTTGATGTAACTGAAGAGCAGAATATACTTTCACATGACATGAAGAGAAAAACTACTGGTAAAGTTTATAACTCTCTCGTGTATGCAGGAGGGCTATGCAGAGGCATCATAGTTAAGTGATAAATAATAAATTCTGGCTAAATAAAAGCTGGTAAGTAGTAGGTCAGGCAACAAGCAAACAGTTGCTAGAGTATGTTATATCACAAGCAAACTTACAGACAGTAAGTGGGTACTTTATTTTAATTGAGAGGAAAAATGGTAGTAGGTAGTGCAAATTTTTTTATATTGTACCAGTTTGCGACTGTTCTATTCCTGTTTCTGATAATATAAAATGTAAATATCAGCATCAAGAATAGCTGTGCTTGCATATTTTAATTTTTTTGTAGTTTCATAACAATGAGCAAAATGGATTTAATTATAAAACCAACATATAACTATTTACACAAGTTCACAGCTGATGACGTGTCAAGAGTATACAAATCACAGTTCATAGGTTCATAGGTTCATACTAGGCTATCTGCCCGAGGGCATTTACAAGCCTAGCCCATAGTTTTGTGGCTTACGCCACCCCTTTAGTATGGGGAACTATACCCATTATTTTGCTGTTAATATTTATCTAACAAATCTTTGTTTAAGCCAAGACTTGTATGAATGTTGAAAGTTAGAAAATCTCATTTTTATAGTATGCAATTCGTTATAGCAAACCATTTGGCCATACTGATAAATTCAACATCAGAGCGAGTGACTACTTTTCCAGTTTTTAGTTATTTTCATAGCTACTGCTAGAATGGACCATAAAAGAGGCACTTGAGTTTTTGGAGTAATATCAGGAATCTGAGCATTAAGTTAGACCAAAGATGTGTGCATCTTTTGAAACTATTCTATTTAACTTGTTTGAAATGTAAACAGTTCTTCTGATCTATGGTAACTCCTGGGCTCTGGTAGATTTTGATCAGATGTTGCATCATTCAAGCAGTACATGACAGCTGTTTCCATAGCAGTTCATAGATTTTATGTTCTGGTTCTTTTTCTTTGGCTGTTTCCAACTGAAACTGGTTTGGAAGCTAATAACATTTTGTAAACCACGGTAAATCAGCAAAGTAACTCTAATACCAATGAACTACAAAATTTGTAAAGTACAAATTATTAGACCTACAGTAATGCGCTGTAAAGTATATTTAAGTGTGTAAGTTTGGATAGAACTTTCCAAGTTTGCAAATCTAATTCATTATTTTTTAGCCAGCTACACAGAAGGAGATGATATTTATAATTGTACACAGGCTGTTTTAAGTGACTGCCATGTAGAAGCATGACAGCACAATCTTAAGTAGTCATTTTTCAAAAATGCCCCAGTTAGTGATGGCTTAGGTGCACTGGTGGATTATAATAGGGGCATTTTGGGCAGCCACTTGGGGCCTCTGGCTTTTGGGGGGGGGTCCTTCAAGCTGGTCAGCATGCAGCTTGCAAAATAAGGCACTCATTTCCTTATTTTAAGTGTCTGCACTACAACACTGCATGCCCATGCACAAAAAAGAAGAGAGGCTCTACAAAATGCTCAGCAACTTGACAGTGTGGGTGCTGAGGTACAGTCCTGACTTTGGTCTTGGCCTCACACTTCCTGCACAGACATTCATTTGGGAGCTGTGTCCCAATTCCAGATTGCTTGAATATCTGCAGCTGCACTTTTTTTCTGTAATGTTAGGCATTTTACAGCACTGCTATGTTATCTTCTTTTTTATTTTATCCTTTGTGAGGAGGGGGAGAAAGTGGTTGACTATTTAACTGCCAGACTGCACAATTTCTCATGCTGACGTGGGAGAGACAGTTGGTGATGACTGTGAGGTCAAAAATTCCTCAGGAAGTTGGAGAGAAGTTCTGGTAGAAGTGCTTCGATTCACTAATGTACAGAAATTTAACTCTGAACTGCACTGAAGATATCATTCATAAACTTTCTTTATTACACCTAGTTTAGAAAAAAATAACCTTTATTGGAACAGAAAACAAGTGTAAAAATTTAAATTCTGGGACACACAGGTGAAAGAAAAAAAAAGAATATAAAAAGAAGTGCTTGTATTTAACACCATCTGTCTCACTTTTGTTACATAAACAGATAAAAATGAATATTTTTCATGTGTGAGGTGGCTTTTCATGCATGCAGTAACTTGCTGATTGTTATCTTGCTAGTGAAGATTCTTGTGCAGGTAATTTCTGTCACTGCTGCTGTAATTGTGATTTAATCATTTGGGCAGTATATTTAGTTTGCTGGTACAGGCGTGCTTCCATATTCAGATTACTAAATTTAGTTTTGTTTCACATGTTATTTTGAAAGTAGAGCTGTTCTAATACTAATGTTTGTACTAGCATGCATGCAGAGAATACCTTAAAAGTGCTGTCACTGTATGGTTACAGACTGCAAAGGAAGCTGGGGGACCCAGACAAAGATGTAGTAAGCTATTCTGACACTGTCACCCCCCAATCGTAAGTTAAAGTTGCGAAATAAAAAAATTCTGCTCCCCTGGGATAACACTAACTATGCACCTTACCAGAAAAGAAGAAAAACACTTCCACTAATCGGACAAATTTGAACGGAATGTGCTGTAGTGTTATGGTTAGTACATCTGAAAAGGAAATTGCCTTCCTTTATCAATGTACTTGGTATCTGTAATTTGGGTTTTCTGTATTATGAACGGGTGACGTGTTTTGGTTAACCCTTTTTTTTGTGTCGATCATTTAACATAATGACTGTTCATGATATAATCATACACACGTACGTATTGTGTATCTATGTGTGTGCATAATGTACAGATTGCAGGATCAGTAATTATACAAATTGGATTATGAATAACCACTACAGAAACTGAAGTGTTAATGACAGAAGTAGTGAAAATCAAAACTAACTGTAATGCCATTAAAAATGGCTTCAGTAGGCTCTAAGGGTGGGTGCTAGCACGGTGTAAATGGTTGCAGTCAGTGTTGCCTGGGATGCTGATTATAATCCTGTAATGCAATTGGTAGGAATGCAACATTGACTAGATGATAAGATTGTGGCTGTTGACCATTCAGGGCTTTTTTCTAGAGATGGGTAGGCTGTGCAGTATCGCAGGATGTTGAGTGACTGATAATCATTAAATATGCATCTGCAAATGCTTGATTAACTCAGTTGTACCTCAGAACTGTTTTTTTTTTTTCAGAACTTCCTTAATTCTGCCTCGCATTTTTGCCCTATCCGTTTAAAAAAATGCTTTGTTTTTGGAAAATAACTGAGGATTACAGAGTGTTGTACCTGTTGCTCAGAAAATATATGCTGTTCATGCACCTTGGTTGAATATTCTTTATTCTAAGCTCTAAAATGTCTGTTCCACATTGTTACAAATTGTGATGGTCTTAGATATTCATTGCTAAGAATTTTTAACCAATATGGTTAATTATGGGAAATACTAAGTCGTAGTAATTTGTCAAAGAATCCTTTGAAAGTATAATGTAGCATGTTCATGCTGTTAGCTTCTTAGTGAAGTTGTTGTTCAGAAGTGTTATCCATTTTGGGAAGGAAGATTGAGAGCTGTGACCATACCTAACTGTCCAGAGTTTTGCAGAATGTCCTGATGTTTGCCTCATATTTTTGGTCTCTTCCTCATAATTGTGGTTTTCTGGTAAATCCTTAGCAAATCATTGAGGACTGATGTCAGACTTTATACCCTTCAGAAAACGTCATGCTAATGCAAAACCTGTTCTATCAACTTTCTGAGTTTATAAGAGCAATATATAAATATTGTCCCTATTTTTGGGCCTTTGTACCCCATTATTTGTGGCTTTGCCCATATTTCTGGTTCTAAGAGGTAGAGAGTTATGATTCCTATTTTAATTTCTAAAAATTTCATTTTGAGGACTGCTTCATCAGTTTTGATGTGAATTCAGATGCACAAAATATATAGAAAGTTGTGTTGTTACTACATTAACAGGACTTTAAAAGTGAATTTGCTGTGTTACGTTGTGACCTGCTGTGTCAGAGGACTCGCTGGGGTGGAGTTTTACCAAATTAATGCAGTCAGTGTTACAGGAATTTGTGTGTTTGTATATGTATGTGTGTATATATTTTTAACATACACAGGTTTTGACA
Organism: Protopterus annectens; assembly: GCF_019279795.1. Classification (NCBI taxonomy): domain Eukaryota; kingdom Metazoa; phylum Chordata; order Ceratodontiformes; family Protopteridae; genus Protopterus; species Protopterus annectens. Next base: position 35,558,436 of record NC_056730.1, read on the forward strand.
TTTTGCTGTAAAATGTATTTTCATTTAACCAAAAATGATCGAAAAAATTCACTGTGTGTTTCATTGTCACATTTCATATACAGCAAATACCCCTTAGAATTTTTTTTGGGAGGGGGGCTTGCCCTCTTAAGTGTACCTACCTTACTTGAATATACTGACTTAATGGTCACAGCACTGCAGAGATGAGAAAACAACAGTTAGTGAATCGCTGCTGATGAATAGAGAAACTTCTTGAGATTGCCAGTGTCCATCCTTATGTTGTACCCAGTATGTGTGAATGTGTTAATTTGCCTTGTGATTATTTTGGTTCTAAACCACATTAGTATGGCTGGCTGTGGCAGTGTTCATAGTGGTGTGTCCTTTTTTTGCTCAAATAAATAAATAACTTTTGTAAGGAGGAATTCAGAAAGGCTTAGCCTGTTCTCCAAGTAAGCCTTTCTGATTCAGAAGCTGCTCTTCCACTACAGTTTTCCCCTGGTGTTGGTCTTGGCAAGGACAGCTAAAAGAGACAGGTGTGTGCACGTACATAATGACACACACACACACACACACACACACACACACACACACAATGGCTGCAGTTAAGTTTGTTGGCAAAAGTAACTGCTTATTTTTAATTGACAGCAGTTGTGTTCGACTGCTGAAAATGTCAGTGTTGGGAGAATTAACTTGTCCTATATATGGGTCTACTTCTAAATCCCGGAATCCGAAAATCACAAAGATGACCATCCTGAACCAGGAAACGCCAAACGCCCAAAGTTTAACCAGGGCAAGTAAACACTTGCCCAAAAAAACACAAACACTCACCTCACCAGCTAAAAAACACCTGGGTGGGGGGGGTTATGCCTCCCACACCCTCCTAACTACATATACAAACTCTGAGATCACACTACAGCGGAGAAAGGACATAATTCTCCATGTTGGGCAAGTGTTTACTTGCCCTGGTTAAACTTCGTCCATTCTGTGTTTCCTGATTAGGGATTCTCATCTTGACATGGTCGTCTTCATGATTTTCAGAAGTCGAGGTATAGAAGGGGAATCCCTATACTATGTAAGAAGTGCTTCCAAGAAGGTGAGTTTTATTATGCATCTTTTCTTTAAGGCTGAAGTTTAAGATGCACTGCGCGTTCTAGAATTGGGGGTAGATGTGTGTTCGCAGTTATGGCTAGAGTAAGGAATGCGTAACGGGATCGATGCAGTGTTTTATGTGTGTGTTTATGTCAAGTGTTTGTTTAATGCAGATGTCTTGTGTATTGACACTTCTAGGGAAGGGAAAGTGTTTTTTTTTTTTTTGCGCAGGTCATGTGTAGAGTTGTGGGAGCAGCAGGATGAGGGTTAGGATTTTCACGCATGAGTAAAGCTGAACAGGTGTTTTAACATTTGCCACACCTTGCATTCTTATGTGTAGTAACCATAACCTTGCCACTGCCTATACCACAATTTTATACATTACCTGGTGAAGAACCCTTTCCCCTAATGATATCTATTCAGACAAACTGAAGCTCGGAAGGCACTGTTAGGTTTTAAGCTATTTTTAGTGTACTTTCAAGATTTTTTTTATTCTGGTGAAGAAATTTATATGCTTCTGCATTTCGAACACACACAGTCATGTAAAATATAAACCCATGCACCTTGTTTTCTTTTGTAAGCCTGGCTTACTTCTTGCAGGACCTTTGTCTTGCCGCATTATATAGGAATCCTGTGCTAGGAAGGAAAATTCCCTCTATGGTTGGCTTTTCAAACTGTTCCACAAACACATTTTCCTTCCAACTTTCTAAATTTCTTAATGTGGTTTCCTACAGCCTATGGTCCATTGTTCTATAACCATAATCAAACTTGTTTGTCCTTCTTGCCTGTACCCCAGACAGACACTCCTATTTAGTAACCACACCACTGGAGTCACTGTTGCTTACTGTCCTTGTTGACTCCAGTAGCCTCCTGCTTCCAGTATTATTATCCTTTTCAATTTATGCTCAAGTCCAGTTTTTGCTCTCTCCTTTCCCTTAAGCCTGACATTCACATTTTACTTTGTGAAAGTGATTTTATTTGCATGGTAACAGCGTTTTATCAAGTAGATAAAGAAGCGCCTGCACTGGTCATAATTGCGTTATTGGGTGATATGATGTATGCAAGTCAAGACTGAGGGGACTCAAACCCAGGACTACAAGATGAAGCTTGTATGCACCCCATGCACACACACAAGCCTTCTGTGCTGTACTGCTAGAGTCTGGGGCACTGGGTGCGACAGTTCTTCTACAGCTTTTGATTACATTTTGGTAACTGAGCCCTGTTGAACACCTGGCTCTTCTTGATGAATGGCCTGGTGGAGACATGGTTCTTGTCGAATGGCCTGGGGGAGCGTATGTTTAGTTAAACCATTTAGTAGTACGGTACTTGAGCCTTGTTTATGGTTAATAAAGACTTTCAGGGGTGTCATGTTTTCAGTAGTATATCCACAATTTACAGCTGCTGAAGCTTGTTTAGTTGAGCCTGCAAGACTGAATGTGTAACTAGACTGTTTAGGGAACAAAGCCCCCCACAACAAATGTAGAGTTGTATGCCCCTTGCACCACCCAGCTATTATAAATCTAAAGTAGCCAAAAGTTGGGTTAAGTTATAAAATCTTTTACTTGTGTCATTTGGACTTTAGGCTTGACAGAATAGGCTGTAAAACTGTGTTTTGGCATCCAGTGGAGTTCACCAGTTATGCACAAGACAGGATCCTTCCATGGAGGAAGTGTGTATATCATTGCATCACCCAAAGTACCTCTGAATCTCTTCTGGATTTGCAACTTTAAAAAATAAAAACATACAGACCATGAGCGAAGTAGGCAGGAAAACTCTCAAATGTCTTTCATTACACCCTAAATTCCAGTCTTGAGCTTTCACAAAAACATGAGATAAACATATGAACGTGATGATTTATACATTTTTGATTTTTTTACCCCCTGTGGAAGTTTCAGCTGAAAACATTAACTCTCTTGGCAGCATAGCTTTCATATTATCCCTTGAGTCTAAGACCGAATCCCATCCAAAACTCACTCTGCACTTGTGTAACATCATAAATAATTACAAATGAAAAACTGCTTTTCGGCTGGGATTTTAAAACGACATCTGTTTTGCCTGTAAGGCATTGTCAGCAATGACATGAGTTGAAAACTCATGGAGAGGATGAATTCTTGACAGTGTACAGTTAGGAATTTACCTACTTTTTTGCACCATGGCACATACTGCATCTAGCTTGGCAAACAGTTTCAATCTGCATCAGTTCCAAAGGGTAAAGTAAAAATATTTGGTTGTGTCTTAAAAAAAAGTAAAATGTATCTATTTTATAATAGCATGGGTGTTAGTAAGAACATGCTCTTTGCCATATGCCTTTACTTATGGTTAGTGGTAGCCTTTTAAAGGTTGGAGTATGAACTGCTTACTGTTTTGATCACGGCCAGTTATTGAAACGTGACTTGCATGCAGATTGTATACACTGTCCTTACTAATACCTACTTGTCAGTCCATACAATGTGCTGTATAGTTTGACAGGGATTTTGAGTTTGTTTGACAGAGAGCTCCTGCTGTAAGTAATGCTTGGTGACATCAATTATCTTATTTAGATACGATTTTTATACATTTTAAAATGTTTTACTGGCCGTTAGTACTAACTGGCCTCCCAAGTACAGCTTCTCTCGCTTTCTCTGGTTGAGATCTGCTTATCTTGTTGGAATTCTTTGTACTTTCGTTCTTGCTGGAGCATTCACATCACGTTTCACTGGCATCGATTACTAGAAGTCTCAAGGTCAGTCGGTGCATACTGCACACACTGAGGTTTGATCATTTGGTGGGTATTGTACATGGCATGTAACACATTGGCAGTAATTATGAATTGATACTTGGTTGGGAAGTACTCTGCGATGGTAGCCAATATCTGCTTCTTGGTTAGAAAGTTCCCACTGTTAGTAGCCTGGTGGGTTTACTGCCACAAACTGTCCAGGAGTGCACACTATTATGGTGTGTCTGGCCTTTAGTTATCAAGCGCATATCGACTTGGTATTTATTCACTGCGCTGCCTGCCTTGCTGATAGATGCCTTGATGTGGTTCTCTGCAGTTTGCTGGCAGTGGTTGACCATTTTCTGTATTTGTGCACTATATGCATTTTGTCTTGTTGACAGTGATGTGACATGTGGGTCTTTATCATTGAGCGCCCTTTTAGTAAACTTGAGGCAAATAAATGTTTCTGTGATTGTATTGTTAGTCACATTAGTAACATCACAAAAATGAACCGTTTATTTTTGAAGCATCTGCTTTATGCTGTCAGTGGAAACATTTTAATGCAGTTCCTTTTGCTGAGTGATTTATAAAATGGGGGTTTACAGTACTACTCTCAGATTATTTGCAGCCCCATGTAGCTGAAACATTTTATACATGTAAAACAACTGACCCCAGAATTTTACCCCATGGATCCATTTAGTGAAATAATCTGTGTACATCAGCAGCTTAAAATTGTGTGTTTAATAAAATAACGTTATTTAGCATCTCCTTGTAATGAAAGTCTAGTAAAACACTGGTAAAGGTACTGAAGCATGTATGTATGTAAATGCATGGATCTAATTGAGTGCATATCATGACTTGATCTGCAAAGCCCAGAAATGTTGTGTGCTTTAAATGGCTTCTGTAAAAGGCTTCTGAGCAGTTTTTTTATTTTAAACCTATACGAGAGTCTTAAGTCTTGTGTGTGTGTGTGTGTGTGTGTGTGTGTGTATATATATATATGTATATGTGTATATATATATATATATATATATATATATATATATATATATATATACTGTATAAATCTCCATCTCTGTGAAGTGTTTAGTAACTTATGCACTACAGTGTGTGGTACCTCTATTGGTACCTGTCTTACAGTGCCAAGTTTAAAGTAAAATCCTTTGTTAAAACCTAAATTTCTGTGTATGTTATTCCCAATATGTTCTTTGAACTTTACCCTTGGTGATATCAGCATAGTGTGTCCATTGACTTTTAATGGATGCAATACAACACATACGTGGATCCCTATCCATTAAAATGTATGGACACACCCAATGCTATGCCTTCGCCCAGAATGATACCACAGTATAAGGACAACATTATTGACTTCAACAATTGGCTAAGCTTCTGGTGCCATTCAAAAGGGATCCAGTATCTGTGTGTCTGGGATGACATGATCGACAGACCATGATGCTTTGCCAGAGATGGTCTGCACCTGTCACCCTTGGGATTCAGGTTACTGGCTAAGGCTCTTGCCACCCCTATAGTGCCTTTTTTAGGCAAAGTTTGAAGGACAAAACCACCACCGTAACCGGTACAAGCATGCAAAATCTGAAGGTAATGCTACTCAATGCTAGAAGCTTAAACCTCAGAATGCACTCTCTCGAGGCACTCCTAAAAAATGGAGAACATCGATATCTGTGCAGTAACTGAGACTTGGTTCAAGGCTCCAGAGAGCACCCCTGAAATACCAGGCTACAACTCTTACCACACTTTTCGGCCACCAAACCAGGACCAAAACACTAAAGGTGGAGGAGTGTCCATATTCACACCACCAGGCTAGTTGCCCTCCACAATGCATCTGAAATTGTCCAGGTGCAACTAACACTAGGTAAGACTGCAATCCAAATTGTAGCTTGCTACAGATCCCCCACCATGCTCCAAGATTCTCACTACACATTTCTAAACATATTGGAAAATATTAAGATACAACCAAACACCCTAATACTAGGTAATTTCAACTACCCTGTCATTAACTGGGAAAAATACTCGTGTGCCAACACCTTTGCCCAACGGTTCTTGGAATTCATAAATTCCAGTGCCCTGGATCAGCTATTCCATAGTCCCACCAGGTTTCCAATATCCTAGACCTGGTCATTACCAGCATGGGAAATTGATGCTCCACACCTATGGTCACCCCCTTGTTGGTCAGGTCTGACCATAAGCTAATAACCCTTGACATCCACATCCATCCCACCCCCTGTAAGGAAACCTCCGTAAAAAACTTCTCCAAAGCCAACTTCATGCTACTCAAGTCAGAAGTGACAAACTTCATGACACCCATGCAGATGGGAACTGAAAGTTCGACTGCTGAATCCTGCACTATGGCACTGTACCAGCACATCCACTCATGCATGAATCGTGCCATCCCAAATAGAAACAAGACACTCTGGCTTCCTTTTTTTTGGAGAAATCTGGTGGCCCCTGAAACAACTTTACAACAAAAGGAAGAAACTGTTGCAGAAAAGAGGAAAATCCCAGAAACTCCCTTACCAGCCTCTGTAAGAAACTGAGATCCCTCATAAAATCCTCCAAAACTAGTTACGAAAATAAAATTGCCAAAGATTCCAAAGGCAACCACAAGGCATTCTATAGCTATGTCAAGAATCTAAATGGCAATGCTCAGATCTGCTCTGAGCCACAACAGAATGGCATTAGATATACTGATCCCAAGGATATTGCTAGTATCTTGGCAGATCGATTAAGTGCCAACTTCACCCCCTAAAGGGCCCATCTCAATACCGAAAAATTGTCAAATTCCAGTAATGGCCACACAGGTAAAAGCCGCACTCTCCAAAGCTAAGAATACAGCATCTATGGGACCAGACGACATCCCGGGCTTTGTACTACGTGAACTACAAAATTAACTGGCACCTCACCTAAGTGTCATGTTTAAGCATAGCCTCACCTCAGACTTTGTGCCCACTGAGTGGAGCACAGCTAACAATTATCCCACTCCACTTTGTATCCTGGGAATTACCACCCCATCAGTCTGACGAGCCTGATCTTCAAGGCCATGGAACGAATTATCATGGAAGTTATAAACAAAGCCATTAGCAACCTTCAAACACTGGACCCCACCCAGTTTGGGTTCGTGAAGGGCCGATCTTGTCTCCTGAATCTGATTGACTTCTTTGAATCAGTCTCCAGAGCTGTGGACGAGGGTAAGGCGGTCCACACAGCCTATCCGGACCTCACCAAGGCCTTCAACACCATCCCCCACTCTGGAATCCTAGATAAACTTACTAGGCTGGGCATTAATCTCTGTCACTCAATGGGTTGCCAACTGGCTTACTGACAGAACCCACACTGTCAAAGTAGCTGACTTCAAATCCAGCTCCAGACAAGTGGAGTACCTCTGGGTTCAGTCCTGGGACCGCTCTTGTTTGGCATCTACTTCTCTGAAGTACAGGCCCAACACTAAGGGACTCTGGCTAACAAAGTTTGCAGATGACGGCAAACTGGGAGCCATTATTGAATCCCCAAATGATGTGGATATTCTACAAAAAGGCCTTACAGAAACAGATGCTTGGTGTTAGAGCCATGGGCTCAAGCTCAATGCCAAGAAATCTGTCGTTATCCCCTTTGGGGAAAAAACGCGTACCTCTGAATTACCACATAGGTGGCAGTACACTAAACACTGAAAGTGTGATAAGAGACTTAGGGACACAGGTGGACAGGGGTCTCAGCTTCGATAACCACATCGCCACAACAGTCAAGACATCCTTCTATGTGACACACCTCATCACTAAGGGCTTTTCATCCAGAAAAAAGAGGTCATTGTCCTACAGTACACATCCCTCATTAGACCCATTATAGAATACAACACCCCGTTTGGTATGTACCTCTCAAGACTTCTGCAACAACTGGAAAGGCCGCAGAAGTACCACACTTAAAGAATCACAGACCTAAAGCAGATGCCCTATGCTGACAATCTAAAAAAACTCTAGCTATACTCTGTCACATATCGTCTACTCGGAGGCGATTTCTGCTTCACGTACAATGCCATATCAAACCCAGAGCTGTTCGACATGCTACACTTAAAGAAATCCCAATCCGTTAGAGCCACATGCTTCAGGGATCTAGACCTTGTCATCACAATGAACAAAACATGCTGAAGGGATATATTCCTGATGCAGAGACTCCCCAGACACTGGATTAGACTGCCCATACATGTCAATCAGAGCGCCACTTTGCCCCTTGTCAAAAGGAACCTTGACGATTGGATGGGGATAGGAAATTCACCCCGGGGATCACGTCAGTCGTCCTGCTAGACAAAGGTCCAGGGAAGTCAATATTGTGGGAAGAAATAGCCAGGGAATTGTTATGGCTAGACTTGTATAGGCCCTAGGGCCGGTAGCCTAGTACCAACCTATGACAGATTCAGTAAAGTTGTGGGTGTATTCTGAATAAAAAGTTTGTAATTTTATTAAGAAACTGCTCTCATAGTTCTGGTAAGATGGAGTGAAAAATAATAGTGCCACTGTGTATACTACAATACTAAAAAAAGACTGGCATGGAGAATTTTATTTTTTTGTGTGTATGTATTTTTCTTTAATGAGCTTTATTTCACTGTGCATAACTCATGTTGGTAAACACCATGCACACTTCATGATCTTGGTCCCTACTGATCAGTGCTGTCCTCCAGAGACCAATATTAGAAATACATCCTTTATCCAAGAAGTGCCATCATGGATGGTCCCTCCCTTTGCCAATGGAAAAAGGGTTTTCCCCTCTGGAAAATGTAACCTTATCAGCCAACTGTACTTGTTGTGCCTGACTTGAGGATGTGATGCCACAAGAATGTTGGAGAAGCAGAGACTGTACGTAGCACATAATGAGGTTCTTTGGTGCCTGTTTTTACTTTATTCCATCCACCATGGTAAACTTGCACATCATGGGAACCCCTTATCACACTTTCCACCCATTAGAAAGGACTGCTGCTGGTCTTCCAGCTAGTACTGAGATGTGCTAGCAGAAAACCACATCTCATTCCTCCCCTCAGGAAAAAGTCACCAAAGTTGCTCAGTCTTATCCCCATCCGCTAGCAGCCATAATCTGTGGAACTCTGGTAACTGTGCCAGTAGTAAAATCTCTCTGCCAGCAGGATGTCTGATGAAAGATGTGTGGTTGGGTTGGTATAAGTGTGTGTATGTATGTGTGATTGTATGTACATACTCAGTTACATACATACACATGTATAAGTAAAGGTGTTAGTAATTTCTTAATCAGGGTAGTGGACTGATCAGATAGATGGACTTCACCCCCAGCCCAGTGGTTATATCAGAAGAATAACAAGCAGCAACGCTGTAGCCAAATCAAATGATAATGTAGTACGATTAATTTTATTAATTCTACAAATGTTTGAATAATTTTTACATCATCTTCATGCCTCTTATTTACATGTGTACATTTATGTATAACTGGGTGTGTATGAATGCATCTGTAGAAATTTGGCTAACTATCCCCTACTAGTATAAATGCCACCTTGGTTCCCTCATGAAAAGAGGTCACAAGCCTAAACAGGTCAACAAAGAATAAATAAATACAGAAGATAAATATTTGAGTGTAATATTACAGAATTTGTGTACGTATGTGATGCAAGTTTGTGGTTCTCTGGCTTATTTGTATGCTATATGTTTCCAAAGTATAGTGAAGTAGTCCACTTATGTTGTACTGATGTGCTCAGAAAAAGGATGAAAGCTGGCATGTCTAAAGTCTGAGTAGACTAATATAGGCTTAAAAAAATCCTGGACATTTAGAAACCATGTAGCCCCTGAGGGAAGCAAATGCACTTCCCAGGATTCTCATCAACTCTGTAGTAAGACATGCTGATGCCCCTTTAACTAGACTGAACATGAAGGTAATGGTTAGTTGCTTGTCTGGAGCAAGAATCTGCCAAATCATGGACTCGTTAAAGTTGTTATACCACAGGTACCAGTACGATTCCATCATCAGTGTAAGTGTTAATGACCTGAGAAGAACCTCCTTGGGATGTATGAAGAGAACATTACGAAAGTTTCAGACTGTCTTGGGTTGGTATGAACCTAGCATTGAGCAGCATATTAACATCACCAAGGATGATGCCACAATACGAGCAAAAAATTATTTATTTTAACAATTGGCTGTCTTTCTGGTGTCACTGTAAGGGGATCCCGTATTTTTCAGCTCGGAAAGACCTCTTTTATAGACCACGCTGCTTTGCAAAGGATGGTTTGCACCTCTCCTCTCTAAGCTTTAAAATACTGGCTAAAACTTTTTATCCACCCTCATAGTGCCTTTTTAGGCACTGACAAATTGAGAAACCTACCGACATAGCCAAGTACACTTAACTGAACCTCAAGTTCATAGTCGTTTACTAGGCTAACGACCACAAGGGCCTTTTTAAGCCTAACCATGCATCCCAAATCTCTGACCAGTTCGGATACCCTTGATGAGTATAAGTATGGGCCTGGGAGATGAACCGTTTACAGGCTACCTGTTTGCATCAGAGACATAGGTGCCAAACCAGGGATGAATTTCCGATTTCCCATCCAGTTGTCCAAGTTGCACTTGAATTGGATTAGGGAGGAACTCTGCTTCACATGGATGGGGAGCCTGTTCCATAGACTGGGTAGTCTCTGGGATGCATACCTCTCTCTCCAGCAGGTCCATTTTATATCACAGGCAAGGTTTATTAAGTCTTTAGAAAGTACATTTGTGTAATATCTTACCATAACGGTAGATGTACTTGTCACCTCTGCAATATTCCTTACTAATGGGATTCCCTGCTGTGAAGCCCTCCATCCGGCCAGTTTACAAAAGCTTTCCGTTGCTTTAAGGTACACAAAGTTGCCTGCTTACTCCTTGCGTAAGGTAGGGCATAAAGGTGATGTTCAGACATACTATCCTCAGAACTGATTGCCCCAGTATTAACAGCAGTCCAAGGAAAACCTGCACAGCCAGGAAGGGAAAAAGACCAGGGGGATGGAGGGGAGGGAGTGAATACTGCAGCGATGAAGGAAAGTACATCTACCATTATAGTAAGATGTTACACAGCTGTACTGTGTCCTTACATTCACTGCTCAGTATCCATTACAAATGGGAGAGTGCAAATGCTCAAGAAGAAACCTGGGAGGAGGAAGCAGTAGAGCCCTCCAAAAAGCCATGAAGTATGGCAGCAGCAAAACAAGCTCTGGCTCTGGAGATACCATCCAACCAGTAATGTTTGGTAAAGGTTTGCATAGAAGTCCAGGTAGCAGCTTCAAGAATAGAATTGGCATCTAAGCCCCTTAAAAAGGCACCAGAAGAAGCCACAGCTCTAGTGGAATGAGCCTTAACAGAAGGAAGGAAGGCTGTTGTCATAAAAAGTGTAACAAAAGGAAATAGCCTTTGAAATCCAACTAGAAATAGTTTGCTTGGAAACTGCCAAACCTAAAGATCTAGGATGAAAGGAAACAAATAACTGGTCAGACTTCTGATAGCTTTAGTTTTATTCAAATAAAATCTGAGCTGTCTATGCACATCTAAAGTGTGTAGCACCCTCTCTCTGTCAGATTGCAGAGAGGGAAAAAAGGTAGGCAAATAGACTACGTGACAACTCATTAACTAACTTGTGCATAAAAGAAGGATTAGTACACAAGGGACACCCTGTCCTCATGATATATCAAAAATGGTGGACAAGCCATAAGGGCTTGCAACTCAGACACACATCTGGCAGAAGTAAGAGCTAACAAAAGAACTGTTTTTCCAAGAACAATGTTGCAAGGAAGCAGAAACAGCAGGCTCAAAATGAGCCAGAGTCCATTTTTCTAGAACAAAATTAAGATGCCAGGGAGGAGGAACAGGTTTCCTGGGTGGTTTAATATTAAGGACGCCTTTAAGAAACTGCTTAGCCTCAAATCTAGAAGCTAATGGGGGAGTTCAACGAACATCCACAGAAAGTGGGTCCAGGTCAGAGAAAGACACCAAATAGCAAATCTCTTCCATTTAGACAAGAAGGATTTCCTAGTAGTAGGTTTCCTGGCCTCTTGCAGGACCTGCAGCACGTCCTCAGAATAAAGGTGTCTATGAGGAATCAAAACCCTATTACCCACAGTGTCAGTCAAAGCGTGGACAGGTGGGGATGGATGAGAGACCCCTTGTCTTGTGTGAGGAGATCCACCCTGTGAGGTAACTTTTGTGATTGCCCCTGGTGAGATGCAGAAGCAGAGGGAACCAGTGCTGTCGTGGCCAAAAGGGAGCCTCCAACAAGATTTTGGGAGCATCTTGCTGAATCTTGAACGGGACTCGTAGAATGAGAGGGAATGCATAAACAAGCATCCCCCTTCCAAGAAAATGAGAGTGCGTCCACCTTCCAGACCAGAGGACCTGGGACTCTGGCACAAAACAGGGGAAGTTCTTTGTTCAAAGGGGAGGCAAAGAGATCTACTTGAGGAGTACCCCACTGGTGAACAACATCCAGAAACACATCCCTGTGATGCATCCATATGTGGGATTGAGTGAAGGACCTGCTCAGATTGTCTGCCACAACGTTTCGATCTGAAGGAATGTTAACTGCCTGAAGAATCACATGATACTGAATAGCCAGTTCACATGCCAGAAGTGCCAGCCAGCAAAGACGGTAGGACCTCGTAATCCCGTTTGTTGATATACCACATGTGATACTGTCCATGAATACCTTGAGAGGCCCTGCAGAGAAGAGAGGATGAAAGGCCTGAAGAGCCAGCAGAACAACCCTCATCTCTTTGATGTTGATATGCTCCTTCCGTTGATGTGGCGACCACACTCCCTGAACTTTCAGGGAGCCAAACGTTGCTCCCCATCCCACATCTGAAGCGTCTTTGAACAGACCCTGAGAGGCAAGTGGAAGTTGAAATAGAAGCCCTGGATTCAGAGAACTGCTGAATCCACCACAGAAGTTCGACCTTGAGACACGGGAGAAGAGGAACAGGAAAGTCTGGAGAATGCACATGCTAAAGCCACACCGATGTCAGAAACCACTGAAACTTCTTTATGTGGAGCCTGGCCAGAGGAAGGATCAGAATGGTGGAAGCCATGAACTCCAGAGCCCTCAAACTCCCTGGCTGAAATGGAGCCCAGGGGAAGAAGAGTTTGACAGAAAGAAATGAGTCAATGCCTTTGGAGGAGGCAGGGATGTCAGCATTGGCACAGTCTGAAATCTGGAACCCAGAAAGGCATTATCTTGAGAATGAGATAGGGAAGACTTGTTGAAGTTTATTGTGAACCCCAAGCTATGAAGAAAAATGGTAAAATGAATATTTTGCAAACGGACCTCGGGAGAAGATGCCTGAATCAGCAGGTTGTCCAAATAAGGAAAGATTTGGATCCCTTGAAGCCTGCAAAAGGCAATCACAGGAGCAAGGCATTTGGTGAACATCCTTGGGGCAGTAGAAAGGCCAAAGGGCAAAGCACAGAACTGAAAATGCCAGGAAGTGACAGAGAAACGCAAACCTCTTCTAAAAAAGGGATGGATCGGAGTATAGAGATAAGCATCCTTGAGGTCCAAAGAAACCAGAAAGGCCTGAGGGAGCAAGAGAGGAAAAAGCGACTGAAGGGACAACATCCAAAAGGAAGGCACCGTCAGAGGTGTGTTCAGATGGGAGAGGTCTAGAATAGGCTTCCAAGTACCTTCTTTTCTGGGCACTAGAAACATTCTGGAATAAAACCCTTTCCCCCGTTGGGACATAGGCACTTCTTGAATAGTACCCTGAAACAAGAGTTCCCAAAGAACCTATGGGGGAAAAAGGAAGCTGTTCCCGAGGAGGCTGAGAATTGCCAATTAAAGGAGGGTGGGAAATCCAGACCATGAATTAGTCTTGACGAATGAATGACAAAACCCAAGAATCCTGGGTGATCCAGAGCCAAGCAGGAAGAGAAAGAGGAATGTGGCTGTGATGGGGGGGGTATTCAGCACCTGGTTTGTCAGGAAAGGAAGGCTTAAGAATCCCAGCAGTCTGTGGCTTTAGCAGGAGGAGTCTATTTACCACCCTTTTTACCTTTAGAAGGAGGGCGAGACTGCCTACGAACAAAGGCCAGCTGAGAAGGGTAGTTACGTTGAAACTTGGGCACAGGAGAAACAGGCATGCTTAAGCTCCTGCAAAGCCTTCCCCTTGTCTAGAAAAGACTTAAATAAACCAGCAGCCACTTCCCCAAACAAAAGAGTATTATCCAGAGGAGCATCCAGCAACTTAGCCTTAATATCATCAGGCAAAGGTTGAAGCCAGGAATATCTTCCAGAACCGAACCAGAGGCAGCAGCCCTGGAAGAGGCATCTGCAGCATCATAACTACACTTGATAGAATGACTAACAACCTGAGAGGAAGACCAAAGCAAGGAAAGAGCTGAAGATTTACCCCCAGAGTCCAGAAGATCAGAAAGAAACTTGACAGGCCTGAGAAAGAAGAGCCAAAACATACCTAGAAATATGGGTCTGATAATTAATAGCCCTAAAAGCCAGAGTAGAGGAAGTATAAACCTTCTTACCCAGCCTATCCATTGTCCTACTGTCCTTGGACGAAGGAAGCAATTGAAGTGGCTTGTCAGAGGTTACAGACACCACAGAGCAGCAGGACATTTAAACAAAAAGGAACAATCCTCAGGTGTCCTGTAAAACCCATCCAACTTCCTGGGAGCAGAGGACAAAGAATCAGGCGCTTTAGAGGCAGTGGAAAAAAACATCCAGTAAAGCAGGCAAGACGGGAGGAATGGCCGCAGGTTTAGGAGATTCCATTTGTAGTAACTCATAGTATCTCTTATGGCTATCCGAAACCTAGGCACAATCTCACTTAGTCCATCATCCTGGAGATCGTATCCCAAAAGGAAATTTCCTCAGAGGGATTATCAAGTGTACGTGAATCCTCCTTGTCAGACCCATAGTCTAAAGGAGAGGGAATCTGGGGAGAATAAGCAAGGGGAGTCATCATCAGAATCCACCTCAGAAGAGTGGAAGTCTCTGGGGGGCCATTTAGGGGAAGAGACGGACCAAGGAGGAACAGGAACTGAAACCCCTTGAGGAGGCCACAATGGCAGTAAATCATTAAATAACCACTGAGTAAAGGCCTGCCACTCACTTTGTGGATCCCTAGGAGCAGAAGAAACATGGTTAGTTTTCTGTTTCTTCAAAGGGACATCTGTCCTGGAAACCTGAGAAGGCCCAGACTCAGGACAGCATTCCCCAACTGCACTAGGACTCCCTTCCCGAAAGAGAAACTGTGGAACCCCATTAGACCCCTCGGAAATGGTCAACTGTGGTTCCCTCTGAACGCCCAAAATGGATGCCTGCAAAGCCTCGTCAGACGTGCTGCCTGCCAAATCCTCACCAGCCTCCAACTCAAACACAGAAGAATAATGTGACAAAACAACTGGGTGAGCCTCCGGGTGCATAATAACCTCAGGAGAAACACCCGGCAGAGGCTGGACACCGGAAGATTCCAGCCTTACCTTGTGCACCTTCTTCCCAGATGGCTGACCCTCTGGGCAGGAAGTTCCATCCATAGTATCTGCAGCAAGAATGCCTCACAGCAAGAGGTTTTGTGGTTTGATCCTCGGCTGTGGTGCCTTCTGTGCAGAGTCTGCATGTCCTCCCTGTGGTCGCGTGGGTTTCCTCCAGGTGCTCCGGTTTACTCCCACATCCCAAAGACATGCTGTAGGTGGATTGGACACTAAATTGGCCCTAGGTGTGTGTGTGTGTGCCTTCTGTGGAAGTTTGTGCGCTGGGCTGGCAACTCGACACCGTAAAACTCCACTGCCAATCATGAGCGGACAGGTGATTCACTGTGGTGACCCCTAACCGGAAAAAGCTGAAAGTATCTGCAGCAAGAAGCTGAAGTTGCTGGTTCTCAAGGTACAAGGAAAGGGAAGAAAGCCTACTACAAAGAGTTTTGAGGACAAACACCTGACAAATTGAACAAGACATATGGTCGTGAGCAGCGTCAATCCAAAAAAGACACTTGTGACTGTCTTTATGGGGAATCAGTCTCCCACACTGGCATTTACCCTTCCTGGATGACGTTAACTCCAAACAGTACTAAACAAAACAGAAAAAGTAACCAGAAACACAACTGGGTACTTATCTGCAACTGTGAGGGCTCCAGTAACAGGAGCACAGAAAAGCCAACAAACAGAAAAACAGATGTATGCAACAGACCGGCGGTTAAAACAGCATTTGGACTGGCGACAAAAAAGGTTCTGAGGATAGTAAGTAACCTTTATGCCCTACCGTATGCAAGGAGTAAGCAGGTGACATTCTGCATACCTTAAAGCAATGGAAATCTTTTGTAAACTGTCTGGATGGAGGGGTACACGGCAGGGAATCCCATTAGTACTGCAGCGGTGAATGTAAGGACATCTGGTAATTCTGGTACCATTTGTTTTGTGGATATGCAGGAAGGCCATCGGAGTGGGGTCTAACACAGCCCTGTATGCCAGGCATAGATTTCCCCTCAAAAGCCTGTAGGAGACAGAATGCAGGGATAGGGTCTTGAGGTGATCTGCATAGGACACATTACTTATGCCCTGTATTCTTTTGGTGAGGAACCTCTGTGGACATTCCAGTTGTTGGATATGCCTGGTTAGGTACATACCAAAGGGGGCATTGTACTCTATGATGGGTCTTATGAATGCAGAATACAGTGGAACAATGACTTCCTTGGACCTGAATGCCATACCTTTGTAAGTTGCTCAACATGGAATGATTTCCTCACCACTATAGACACCTGATGATCAAAGGCTAGCTTACCATCTGTGTGTCCCCAAGTCCCTGACTACTGGGTCACCTCAAAGGGGTGTGTTGTCAATATGATAGTTACCAGAGATGGATGACTTCCTAAAGGATACTGTTATGTATTTCCTGGTATTTAGTTTAAGTCCATGCCTCTGGTACCAGTTGTTTGTCTGTTAGCCCCACAAGGTGTTACTGCTGAATGCCAGGAGCCTAAATATAAAAAAATCACTCTCCCATCAAACCCTCCTCACACTTGTATAGACATCTGTGCAGTTACTGAGACATGGGGTAAAGCGGCAGAGACTACCCTGGCTGTGCCAGGTTTCAGTTTGTCCTCACTTTGACCAGTAGCTGCACAGACCAGGGCCAACGCTGGAGGTGTCTTGATATATATCCGTAATGAGCATACCTCTAGGTTGCATCATACAGGATGACAAACTGTAGTTCCTCCATGTGCAGATCCCCATAGACAGAATCCTGTACCATATCCTAGCCAGCTATAGGTCACCATATATGTCCCAAAAAGCTAACAATGCATTCTTGGACCTACTGGAGACAGTTGCCATCCAACCTAAAACCCTGCTCAGGGCAGACCTTAATTACTCCTCTATAGATTGGCCTAAAATCTACAGGCACAGACCTTTATTGGACATTGTAAAAATACAAACATCTTTGACCAAATAGTGAATACGCCTATCACAAACACCACCATACTGGACCTCATACTCACAAATATGTGAGAATGTTGCACCCCAACCAACAAGATGTCTTGTCCTCCCTTGTAGTGTCTGTCTCAAATCAAAATCCACTCCATAACTCCAGTAAAACCATCAACAGATTTGTATTTTACCTTGGAAAAGTAATGGTTTATCAAAATTCAGTGCCACTCCAAATTATAAGCAAGGACATAGGAGACGTCCAGATACTGGATTCATCCCATTTTGACTTTGTCAAAGAATTTCATGCTTACTGAACCTGGTGGACTTTGAAAAGGTTAGTAAGGCAATGGATGAGAGGACAGTGGTTCATACTGACTACCTAGATCTGGCTAAAGCATTTGATACAATACTCTGGTGTAGTTAAATTTGTGGACCTAGGCATAAACCCCTTTATAATGTGCTGGCTCATGTATAGGACCCAAGAGGTTAGGATTGGTGAGGCCACCACCGCAAAGTTGACCGTCACCAATTGAGTCCCTCAGGGCTCTGTGGTGGGCGTGCTCCTCTTTGTCATCTATTTCTCAGAGGTCAAAGCCAATATAAAAGGGCTCTGAATGACCAAGTTCCCAGATTATTGCAAACTGGGAGAAGCCGCTGATTTCCCCCAGGACAAGAACACCCTTCAAGAAGTTTTAACACAGACAAATGTTTAGTGCCAAAGCCGTGCCATTAAAACTGAATGCCAAGAAATGCATTATAATACCTTGTGGGAAGTCTACCACTGGGTAACTGTCATCAATAAAACAAGCTTAAAAGTTGATTCACTAGTAAGGGATCTGGGACCTCTTGCAGATAGTAACCTAGCCTTCGATCAATAAGAAAACTGTGTTGCTCAACTTATAAGTAAGTGCATGGCATCTAGGTCCAGATGTCATAGTACCACTGTCCTGGTCCCTCATCAGGCCCATCATGTAGTGTAATGCCCCCTTCACTGTGTCCCTGACCAGACATGTGCAACAACTGGAACTTCATAGAGTTTTCTTACATAAAGAATACAGGAAGTAAACACAATGTCATATGCTGGTCATCTCAAAGCCATGTCTCTTTACTCTGAATCATACAGACTTCTGAGAGGTGATCTTTGCCTGGCGTACAAGACATCCCTGGACCCTGTTTTGATTTAATCTTTAGACATCTGCAAAACAAACGGTATCAGAACTACTAGATCAAAAGAACTAAATTGTGCTTGCAGTATAAGTAGGACATGTTTGGGAGAGAGAGGTTTCTCAGAGAATTCCCATTCTCTGGAACAGGCTCCCCATCCATGTGAAGCAGAGTTTTTCCCCAACCCTATTTAAGTGCAACTTGGACCAATAAGTGGGTAAATGGAAATTCACCCCCTGGCCTGGCACCTATGTCACTGATAGAGGCAGTCAGTAAATCAGCACCTATATAAATCAAATTTGTGGATTACATTTAGTTGCATAGCTAGGCTTGTTAGCGCCATACTGGTCATTAGCCTAGTATACACCTATGAAACACTAGGGTACCCTTTAAAGGGTCATTTGCATTTATCCTGTGGGCCTCCACTACACAAGGTTTAAGGTATTACACAGTGAAGAGTCTAGCTTGCCTTGGCCTTTACTAGCCTTTTTTTCCTAAACTGTTTGTGTGACTGTTTTATCCTTTGAGTATATATATTGTGTGAGTGTGAGTGTGTGTGTGTCTACTTTAACCTTAGTAGAGAAAGCCTGAGTACTTGTAGTGTCTGGTTATAAAAATAGCAAATTAAATATTTTTTTTCTTTGCAAATAAAGCTTGATTTGTTACTTGGTAAAAACGTACAGTTACAGGCTTGTTTTGTTTTTTTTTTTTTTTTTTTTTTTTTTTGGGTGGGGCTGTTTTCACTGCCAGTTTGTCATATGCAGGTATACTGCTTAAGGGATGTAGGTATGTGGGTACACAGACTTCCTGTTGCCTTAAATATCTGTGAGGGGGTTAGGGCGCTGTAACATTCCTAAAGGTCACACTGTGGTAGAACTGAAGTCCACCAGACAGTTGTCCATGCCTAGGAGGAATGAACTGGCATGTATGAGTGACTGGCAGACCCCAGTACCCAAGTCAGCATACTCCTCAACTGCTATAATTGAGGTATAGCATTGTGATTTTGACCCTCAGATTTTGCCTTGCTCCTCCTAGAGTTACTGATGATCCCCGCAAAGTCAGACTTGTTTATGCATGCAAACCTTATTTAATTATACTAAACCTATACAAGGATTCCATATCACTAATTATATAGAGTTTAGTATGTGAATATATTGTATTGTCAAAAATGTGTTCTTTCTGACCCTCTGCTATAATTTTGAAAGGCCAGTGCTGCTTGATAGAGTAAGGGAGGCATAAACAGGACAGAAATATGTAGTCTGCCTTTTAATAGCTGAAAGAGATTTGGAAGAGAATTAGATACTGAACAGCATATTTTTAGTTGCTTACCCACCTTCCATAGTTTATTAAATGTATTTTAATGCTGTATTGATGTTTAAAAGTTGTTACATACATCTCTTAAGATAAGAGTATTTTTAGTGAGCATTCTTTAAATGAAAGTAGCTATACTGGTATGAAATGCAAAATGCCATTTCTAAATGTAATGAAGAAAATGTCCGCGATCTATAGCCAAGTTGAAGGAAGTATTTAACATGGTTTTCCTTTTACAGATTCAGGTATGCTACAAATAAGACATATGAGGACATTACCTTTTACAGCAGCATAGTAATGTTACTAATGAGTATTCCCCCTTAATTGACAATGTGGTTGTTGCTGTTGGCCAGTGGCATTTGTGCAAGAAATTCAGCAACTTTTTGATAATTTAATAAAGATATTTCTTGTTTAAAAAAGTTTTTACATTTATATAAATGAAAATAAACCACGCAGACACGATCTCAGTTGCAAACATTATAAGTTACAAATC
Source organism: Protopterus annectens (assembly GCF_019279795.1). Classification (NCBI taxonomy): domain Eukaryota; kingdom Metazoa; phylum Chordata; order Ceratodontiformes; family Protopteridae; genus Protopterus; species Protopterus annectens. Next base: position 35,578,592 of record NC_056730.1, read on the forward strand.
ATGCTGATACAACTGTAGCTGCAAACATTACACATCACTTACAATATATTTACTCATTGTCAGTCAACCATTACATAGCTCATTCAATTCCGGTCTTCTTTAAACCTCATTCCTCCTCTGCATGTATTGATCCCACCCTTCCCGTTTTTGTCCTATGTAATTTGCTCCTACCCTTATCTAAAGATCACAATTCCATTTTTATCTCGGTTGCTGTCTTCACTACTTCTAGTAAAGTTGGTTTAAACTTTGTTTTTTTGGCAGCCGTCATAATTAGACTCTGCAAGGATTTAGTATGTCTAGGTAATTCCAATTCTGTATCACAGCTCAAAAAATCATTTCCTTAGTTGCACCAGTTGGCTCTCCCAGCATCTCTGACAGAGCAGTCTGCAGGGAATCTTTAAAGTTTGCCAACTCGTTATACTCCCAGAAAAGTTCCCAGATGTTCTTCGTCTCACATTGCTGCAGTCATGACCTGTGGGTAGTCCGCTGTCCTCGGTCGGCCCGAATACCAAAGGGCTAGGCTGGCGTCGGTCATTGTCGCTTAGAGCTGACGTCAGTACGCAGTAGTACTTAAGCGCATGACCGACGCCATATCCTCAGTCTTTCTTGCCGCGTGGTCCGAAGCAGAAGCAGTGTTTGCGAGTGCCGTTCGGCATTCTGAAATTTTCATTTACCGAGTTTCAGACTGAAGACCAAGTTGGGCTAAGTACCCCATTGGGGAAATTTTTGTTTTTTCTTGCCTCAGTTATCCGGATGTCAGAAAAAGTTAATGATTGCATTTCTTGTGGGAAACTGATACCTCTCTGTATTCCTTGCTTAGGGCCTGAGCACGACATAGTCGGGTGTCGCTTTTGTGCTAGATTTAATAAGCGCACCATTAAGCGAAGGTTAGACTGTGCCAGGCTTGTTTTCGTGGCGGTGTAACTATAACATGCCGTCAGATCCTCCGGCCGCTACCGCTAAAAAGCGCAAGGATAAATCTTTGAGATCTAAACCGGATGAGTCGTCCGTTGCGGACGCCGGTTCTTCGGAGCCTCCGGTTGAATCTGTGGATCCTGCCGAGGGTTCGGCTGAATCCCAGGGGGAACCTTTACTTTTACAGGAGTTGGCCTCTCAGGAGTTAGGACAGGCCGAGGGTGCTTCTCAGGTTTCAGTAGTTCCATCCTTACAAAAGGTTATTAGGCCTTCTACTTCAGTGGCTAAAGGCCATGCTAAGGCCAAACCTGGTCTTGTTGGACCTGGTCATTCTTCTAGCTCTCTAGCCCCTGTTCCTAAAAAATATATGTTGAAAATGGCGGAGGACTTGATTACTTTGATCCGGGGTTCTATGCCCCCCCCGAGAAAAGGCCTAGGGTGGAGGCAGATTTAGAAGGAATGGATCATTCCTCGGACTACTCTGATTCCTCAGCTGAAGAAATTCAGGATTTTCCTTCCTATTCTGATTCGGATGCAGAGGACTCCTGTCCTTCTGCTTCTCCTCCAGAAGTTTTTTCTTTTTCTGAAACTTTACATACCATGAGGGAGCATTTCAAGTGGGAAGGTCAAGATTTTTCAGATTCTCGGAAAAGGCTTAGGGAATTTTTGTTTCTGCCACAACATAGGCCCTTGGCTATTCCTCCTGTCTTAGATGTTGTTCAGGATGTTTTTTCTGAATCTTCCCTTAATCCTGATTCTCTGCCTCCGGCCCCTGTTAAGCCAGACAGGTATTACAGAGTTCCAGAAGCACATAAGTACTTGTATAAGAGTCCTAGGGCTGATCCGGAAACCACTTCTGTGGCTAAAAATCCAGTCCCTTTGGATAAAGATTCTAGAGCGTTAGACAGGTGGGGGGAAAAAAGTGTACACCTCCTCTACCTTAGCTATGAGGGCTTTGAATTGCCAATTTCATATGCTGAAGTATCAGAACTTTTTATTAGGCCAATTGAAATCTAAGGTGGATGCTTTATCTGAGGGTATAGAGTGTAAGGAGCTTCAGGAGTTGGTTCATGCATCAGATCAAATTGGCAAGCATTCTTTGCAGTGTGGTTTTGATGCTCTTCAGGCTTCTTCTAGGGTGGCTGCTACAGGTTCAGTTATTCGTAGACATGCCTGGCTTAAGGATCAAAATTTGTCAGAACATGTAAAGGCTCGAATTTTGGATGCTCCTCTTCAATCTGAAGTTCTTTTTGGTCCTCCTGTGGAATCAGTTTTGAAAAAGATGGAAGATAAGGCTAAGTCTATGCAGACGGTCAAGGATTTTTTGCAGGTGCAGCCCCGTAAGTTTAGTAGGAATTGGCCTGCTAGGGGATGGTCTTATCCTTCTTCGGATTATCAGCCTAAGGGCAGGTCTAGATGTGGTAGAGGCAGGGCTCACGCTCAGGGTTCCTTCAGACCTAGGACTTGGAGTTCTCCTGCACAGTCTTCTGGTGAGGGCAGGGGTCAGCCCTTTTGTAAGCAGACCCAATGACCTGTATCTTCCGCTGCCAGACCCTCCCTTACTGGCAGCTCCTCTAGGAGGAAAGTTGGGACTTTTCAAAGAAAACTGGAATTTGATCACCCAAGACAAATGGGTGTTGGATATAATAAATCGAGGTTACAAGTTTTATTTTCACACTTTTCCTCCTTTCAAAGGCATGCCGGATGTGCCTCCTCAGCAAAGGCTGGAGGCTCAGAAGCAGATTTCTTTACTTTTGCAGATGGAGGCAATTCAGGTGGTCCCTCCGTCAGAAGTAGGCCTAGGATTTTATTCCCGTCTATTCCTAGTACCAAAGAAAGGAAACACTTGGAGGCCAGTTCTGGATTTGTCCATTCTCAACACCTACCTAGAAATTCCAAAGTTCAAGATGTTAACATTACAACAACTTCTGCCTATGATAGGCAAAGATCATTGGATGGTAACCCTGGATCTCAAAGAGGCCTATCTTCACATCCCTATCAAGCCCAGCTACAGGAGATTCCTGAGATTTCGGGCTGGTACTTCACATTATCAATTCTCTGCATTGCCCTTTGGCTTATCTACTGCGCCCAGGGTGTTCACAAAAGTTCTGGCTCCTGTGATTGCTTTCTTCAGACAGGGAGGAATACAAATTTATCCTTATTTGGACAATTGCCTGATTCTTGCTCAAAACAAAGACAAATTACTACAGCATCTCCAGTATGTAATGACAGTTTTAAAGTGCCTAGGATATACTGTGAACGAAATAAAGTCCAGTCTAGTGCCCTCTCAGGACATGTGCTTTCTGGGTGTGAGACTGAATACAGCCTCTCAGATGGCATTTCTGACCCCGGACAAACAAAGAACTCTTCCTCTCTACTTCCAGACGTTATCAGTAATGTCCAGGCTGACTGCAAGGACAGTCCTCCAAGCCTTGGGGTTCATGGCATCTTGCATTCTAGTACTTCCCAATGCCAAACTGCATATGAGGAAGCTACAACGGTATCTCAAAAGTGTGTGGGCTCAACACTGCCACAGTTTGGACATTGTCATTCGGATTATACCTTGCATCCAGAAAGAATTACTTTGGTGGGCTCAGGAATGTCACCTAAACAAGGGACTCTCTATGTCCCGACCAGAGGCGAGTCAGATCCTAACGACGGATGCCTCGGACTTGGCTTGGGGAGCACACTTCAATGGAAAATGGATACAAGACATGTGGCCTCCCAAACTACTACATTTGCATATCAACATGAAGGAGATGTTAGCAGTTCAGTTTGCTTTGATGGCATTCAAGGAACTCCTTCAGCCAGGACAGGTGTTGATACAAACAGACAACACAACAGTCATGTGGTACATCAACAAGCAGGGGGGAACCCATTCCTACCCTCTTTGCAGACAAGCAATGATTTTATGGGACACTGCCCTGAGTTTGTGAATCAATCTTCAAGCAAGGTTTCTGCCAGGAGCACAGAACTCCCTAGCAGATATTTTGAGCAGACAAATGGTGGATCCCCACGAGTGGAAACTGGATCCTCAGATTTTCAAACAATTGACTATGGCTTGGGGAACTCCAGACATAGATCTATTCGCTTCCCCACTGAATTTTCAACTTCCAAAATTTTGCACAAAGATGTTCCACCCAGATGCTTAGAAAGTGGATGCTCTATCTTTCAGTTGGAACAACCTTCACATTTATGCTTTCCCTCCTCTGCCTCTTCTCCCCAAGGTACTCTTGAAAGTCAGACAGGACAAGCCTTGCATGATTCTAATAGCACCAGACTGGCCACGTCAACATTGGTATCCTCTGCTGAGGAGTTTAATCCAGGAGCCTCCTTGGCCTCTGCCACAGATTCCTCATTTGTTGTCCCAGTCAAACAATCATTTTCTCAATGTTCAGGTGCAGTCCCTCCATCTGACAGCCTGGCGTATTCTGTGATGGAGCCGGTGGGGTCTCAGCTTCCTCAACAGGTTTTAGATGTCATTTTGGAAGCTAGGCGGCCTAGCACTAGAAAAGTTTATGCTGATAAATGGAAGAGATTTTTTCTTTGGAGCACTGCAAAGGGTTTTGATGTTTGTGCCTAATTTGAGTTTTGCACTACAGTACCTTACTGAATTACTGGACAAGGGTTTGTCATTCTCTTCTGTGAAGGTTCATGCTGCAGCCATTTCTGCTCACTATGATTGTGACCCTCCTTTATTTTCTCATCCTTTGTTCAAACAATTTCTTAGAGGGGCAAAGAATATAAGACCCCCACGTAGAGCTCCTACTCCTTCCTGGGATCTCAATTTTGTTTTGGAGAAACTTACTTTACCTCCTTTTGAACCTGCAGCTACGTCTGAACTGAAGTTTTTGTCTTGGAAGACTGCGTTTTTGTTGGCCATTACTTCTGCCAGGAGGGTATCTGAATTGCAGGCTCTCATGGCAGTTGAACCTTTTTTGATATTCCATAAGGATAGAGTTTCTTTGCGGACTAACCCTACTTTTATGCCTAAAGTGATTTCTAGTGTGGCCTTGAATCAGTCTATTCATTTGCCTACTTTTTATGCTGACCCCCAAAATAAAGGGGAAAAAGTCTTGCATTCTTTGGATATCCTCAGGCAGTTACGTTACTACTTGAACAGAACTAAGGAGTTCAGACAGACTCAACAGTTATTTGTTTCTTTTGCTTTGAGTTCACAGGGAAAGCTGTTTCTAAGCAGACTATTTCAAAGTGGATTGGTCATTGTATTGCCTTTTGTTATTCTCATCATGGGAAGGATGTCCCTGCTGGGATCAGGCCTCATTCTACTAGGGCTACTGCCACTTCTACTGCTTTTGAGGTGTAGCTACTAAGGATATTTTGGAAGCAGCTACTTGGAGTTCTGTACACACTTTCACTAAGCATTACCATCTCCTCTCTATTCCAAGGCCAGGGCGGGGTTAGCCACTGCAGCTTGACAGGGCATGTTAGCAGCCCTAATTCTTGTAATTTGCCAGCCTCCCTTTTCCTTTGCTTTGGGATTCTACCCACAGGTCATGACTGCAGCAATGTGAGATGAAGAACATAGTACAGTTTTGTACCTACCATAAATGTAGATGTTCGAGATCTACATTGCTGCAGTCCAATTTCCTCCCTCCTTCCTCTATAGGTTGGGGTTGCTGGGTTTCGTTTGGAGATATTCTTTACTTACACACTGGGGGTTGTTGGGCATTTCCTATTTTTGGCTTTG
>NC_056730.1:35589217-35787995 GCF_019279795.1 Protopterus annectens
CCCTCATCAATGGCTTTGGTGACTGTTTCAAAAGTCAACCAAGTTTAGAAGGCATGATCTGCCTTTGACAAAGCCAAACTGGGATGGATCCAAAGTCTGCAAATTCCCTATGTCTTTATTTATGAGGTCCATTATGATCCTCTCCATGGCTTTGCAGATAAGGCTTGTCAAGCTAATGGGCGGTAATTTCCAGGGTCGGTGGAGGCACCGCCTTTGTGAAGTGGGACCACAGTTGCAGTGCGCCACTCCTGGGTGCGTATCCAGAGGTAAGACTATGATTAAACAGCTGTCCTAGCTGTGGGTTTAATTCCTCGTTGAGTTCGTGGAGCACACAGCCGGGGACACCATCAGGTCCCATGGATGCTGTGTTTTTGCTTTGGAGAGCAGTTCTCACTTGGGCGTTGGAGATGTTTGCGGGGCTGCAATCGTTTGGTATAGATATCTCTCCTTTTGGGGGGGGGGGAGAAGTTTGCAATGAACCTGTCAGCCAGTATGTTGGCAATGTCTGTAGGATCAGTAATCTTCACATCATTTTGAACTAGTTCTGAGCATATCTGGGAGTTTCCTCCCAGGTTTCTAACATAGCTAAAGAAGGCCTTATGATTGTCTTTTGAGTCTTTAGCTATTTTTCTCTCAAAATTTGCTTTGGATGATTTTATGAGAGCTCTTAGTTTTTTACTTATAGTGATCAAAGGTGTCTTACCTTTTAAGGATATTGCTCTATCTCGTAGTAGCTTCCTCCTTTTGTTGTAGAGTTTGTTTATGGCTGGGGTCCACCAGACTGGACGCTTGCCTTTGGTACAAAGAGTCTTTGTTTTGCTTGGGATTGCCTTATCCATGCAGTCCTGCAGGTGCTGGTAGAAGGCATTTGTAAGTGATTCAGCGGCTTGAGTACTGTTTTCTCCGGCTTGGGGGCCTTAAAGGAGACCACACTAGTCTTTAGAAGTGTGAAGTCGGCTTCGAGAAGTTCTTTACTGTGGTCTTTTTATTTCAGGTGGGGTGGGATGAGGACCTCCAGCGAGATTAGTTTGTGATCTGATCTCACCAGTGAGGGGTATACTTCGGTGTTGAACATTGTGCTCCCATGTTCGTGATGATGAGATCAAGTATGTTTTCTCCTCTTGTGGGGATGGTGACTAGTTGTTCCATGGCATTTGAGTTTATGAATTCCAGGAACTTTTGGGCTAGGGTGTTTGGGCTTGAGTAGTGTTCCCAGTCTATATTAGGGTAATTGAAGTCACCTAGTATGATGGTGTTTGGTGATACATTTATCCCTCTAGTGTTTTCAGGAAGGCCATGTGAGGTTCCTGAGTTTGTGAGGGTGGCCTGTAACATGCTACAATTTGCAGAGCAGTCTTGCCTATGGTTAATTGCACCTGGATGGTCTCCGATGCATCGTGCGTTGCCACCAGTCTTGAGGTGTGGGTGTCCTTGATGAATATGGATACCCCCCCCTCCTTTCTTGGTATTGTCCGGATTTTGGGGCCGGAACGCATGATAAGAGGTAAAACCTGATAGTGCTGGGGTGCTCTCAGGAGCCTTGAACCAGGTTTCTGTCACTGCACAGACATCGATGTTCTCCATACTGAGAAGGGCCTCGAGTGCGTGCATTTTGAGATTTAGACTTTTGGCATTGAGCAGCATTACCCTTAGTTTTTTTCCTTTTTTGTATTCTAGGGTTAGGTTTAGAATTTGAGCCTTGCCTAAAAAAGGCACTATGGGGGTGGCAAGAGCCTTTGCCAATATCCGAATCCCAGGGTGACAGGTGCAAGCCATCCCTTGCTAAGCAGCGTGGCTTGTCCAGCATGTCATCCCAGGCAGACAGACATTGGATCCCCTTTGAATGACACCAGAGTTTAAGCCAATTGTTAAAGCTGATCATCTTATCTCTGTATTGTGGCATCATTCCTGGTGAAGGTAGGATACTGCTCAAGGTCAGGGTCATACCTGCCTGGGCTACATAATCAGAGAGCTCCTCAATGTCTCTTTCATGTAGTCCAAGGAGTGCGTCTCAGGTCGTTTACACCAGCGTGGACAATGACTGAGTCGTATTTGTACCTGCTGTTGAGAGACCTGAGTGCTTGCGTTATGTGGCGGATTCTAGCGCCCGACAGGCAGCTTACTGTGACCTTCTCCTTACTCAGTCTGGTGAGCGGACGCCAGTGTGTCTGACTATGGAGTCACCAATGACTAGTGTGTCTGGCATTGTGTTTGGCCTTAAGGGCTGTGACTGTTTGACACTCTGACTGTGAGGTCTATGTGTTGCAGGTGTTGTGTTCTGAGGTGGTGGTTGTTTGGGTGTCTGCTTTGGTGGCCTCTGCTGTTTTGGTAGATTTTTGATCAGAGCCGAAAGTATGTCTTTGTGTGTTTATGTGTATGATTTGAGGTTGTGATGGTACTATGTGAGACTGGGTCTATAGTGTGTGGTAACCTTCTCCTCCTGACTGGTCTTGCCAGTCCTATGTTGAGAGAGCTCAGCCTCCAGTTTGGCCGTATAGTTGCATCTCTCGCATGTATTTGTGTTTTGTGGGAGAAGGAGAGGGTTGTCTGTGTACATGAGGCAATTGTAACATTGCCTCAATATTCCCAGGTTCACCAGCTGAGCAGGAGAGGACACTAGCAACTGATCCCTCGACATGCTAGAAGGACTAGACAAAAAACTTTAAAAGAGATTCCGGGGACGTGGGTGACCGAGAAATGGGGTTTGCCTTTTGGGGTGCTATCTATAAGAGTGCCGTATCAAGGTAATAAGTACTGTAGGAGCAAGTGCTAGGTTTAACAGATAGAGAAAAGTCTACTTGGAGTCAAGTAGAGATGATCTTTTAGGTATTAGAGAAAGTGCTAGTAACAGGGATGCTTAAAGGTAAGATTGAAAAGAATGCACTCTGCAGTGTGCACTAGAGAAGTTAGATATGAAAGTAGGTAACTTGAGTTTTACCTGTTTAAAAAGTTAAGGTTTAGTGGAGAGTTACTATTTTAAAACAGCAAGATGGACTGAAAGGGTGGTTACTTTTGTATTTTGGTACTATGAAATACTGTAGGATGGCCAATAAATTTAAATAATTGAAGGGGTGGGATTTCAAAAGTGATGGTTTTGTGATTGCTCACATAAGCCAGTGAAAGTAGAGAGAAATGAGATATATGGTCAGATTAACATAAGAGGCGGGCAACTAGAAAGACAGTGGTATTTAACAAGACAACTTAAATGGGTGGGAGGGAGGGAAAAATTCTGCCTGACTCAGAACAGAGACAGCTGTGGTCTCTTTTGAAGTTTTAATATGCTGTTAAAACAGAATGCAAGCAAAACACAAGGTAAAGAAAACAAACTACAGTATTCAAAATATAGAAAGGCAATACAGAAATACAAAAAATAACAGCAAACTAACCTTTCCTTCACAGCAAAGTGTATGTTTCTTGTTTTGTGTGCAAGGGGCCTATGATTTGAAAACAGCTCAAAGGTAATCTTTATCCACCACTGGCCAGATGTATTTTCTTTGGATGTGGTGTGGGTTTCAATGCTGTTTCAATGAATTTGAGTTTCAAGGGCAGATAAGTTTTAATGCTGTTTTCATTGTGCGACAGTATTGCGTTGTTTAGCAAATGTCTTGGTGTTTGTGCATTGTGCTGTAAAATTTAAAAATAAAATCCAAATAATCATTGTAGAAGTAAAGCAGTATGCACACTAGTGTTTATGGTAAATTGGTCGAAATACCCAGGTAATGGGACATTGAAATTGCTGCAGGGGGACTCTGGTGCCATATTTTGGTTGTCTGTTCTTTAGTTTGCATTTGAAAGTGGGTATCCCATAATTCCATTGGAGTGGGTGGGGTTACACAATTATGTATGAAAATGTTATGTTAATCAGCATACAGATTTGTACCTATTTTTCATGGGCATTGTCCAGATTTTTGATGTTTCCAAGTTGAGAGGTATGTTTCTGCTGCTTTGAGTATCTTGCTCTCCTTAAAGGTCTGGATACAAAATCCCAGTCTCTCCTTGTTTCTTGAGCATCCATCCTGTTCACCATCATCTCTTTACACTTTGCACAAGCATAAAACAACAATTCAATGTATGGGAGCCTTAACTGTGTTGCTTTGAAATACCCCTTCAAATTGGGTAATCCCAATCCGCTTTCTTCTGTTGGAAGAATACGCTTATCCCACTTGACTCTTGCCATCTTCCCCTCTCAGATAAAATCCTTCAGCTCTTTATTAATTGCTATCCACAACTTCTCTGGTTGATAAAAAAAATATGCCTGACCTGTGTATAAGATTTAAGGAGCTAAAAACCTTTTAACTGCTTGTACCTTACTATCGATATCTATATAACAGAGCTTCCATTTTCTTAGTTTTTGTATTGTCATTTGTTTAGTCTCTTCCCACATATCCTTACCTGACTCACTGGAATCCTTTTTGATCCGTACTACTAAGTAGTTAATTTTTTAATGTCCCCATAAGTATGGATATCGCTGAACCAATTCGTATGTGGGTACATAGTTTGCCGCTGTTGCCTTTGTTTTGGCTTCATTAATTTTGTATCCCGAAAAAAATTTGAAACTGTCTCAGTATGTTTTACAGCACTGTAATGTCCCTTTCTGGTTTTGTTCATAGGTAGGTACAAGGCTATCTGCCCGAAGGCATTTATAAGCCTAGCGAGAATGTGTTGGCTTTTGACGCCCCCTTAGATTAGTTCACTGTGCCTCTGTCCAGCAGAGCCACTGAAGTGATCCCTGGGGTAAACTGTTTCCCAGCCACTCGTCAAGGTTTTTTATTTTGAAGAGTGTTAGCAAGGAGCTCTGCCTAATGTAGATTGGAATCTTGTTCCAAAGCTTGGGAAGTGTCTGGGACTGGAATCTATCCCTTCCAGCACGTCCTATTTGTTGTTGTGGTGAGGTTTAGATCCCTAGAGTGTGTGGCTCGAGGAAATAAGGTTTTCTTTAGGTGGAGCATGTCCATCAATTCTGGGTTGGACATGGCCTTGTATGTCAGGCAGAGATCACCTCTGAGTAGGCAGCATGCAACTGAGTACAGCTGGAGTTTCATCAGTCGAGCTGCATAGGGCATTTGTTTGAGGCCAGTGATCCTCTTGGTGTGAGGTACTTCTGTGGTCTTTCCAGCTGCTGCAGGTGTCTTGTAAGGTACATCCCAAATGGGGCGTTGTACTCTATGATGGGTCTGATGGGTGATGAGAGGGGCACAGTGACTTCTTTTGATCTGGATGCAAACCCTTTTGTGATTAGGTGGTCCACGTAGAAGGATTTTCTAACCATTTTGGCAATGTGATTATCAAAGGTGAGATTACTATCTACTTGGGTCCCCAGATCCCTTATTACATCTTCCGTATTTAGGGGACTACCACCTATGTGGTAGTTTGTGGGTACTTTGTTTTTCCAAAGGGATGACTGTGCACTTTTTGGCATTTAGCTTGAGGCCATGATTTTGACACCAGGTATCCGTCTTAGTGAGACCCTTTTGGAGGATGTCTTGTCAGCCAGAGAGTCAATTATAGCCCCTAGTTGGGAGTAGTCTGCAAACTTGGTCAGCCATAGTCCTCCTGTGCTTGCCTGTACCTCCTGAGAAGTATATGCCGAACAGGAGGGGTCCTAGGACTGAGCCCTGGGGAATGCGACTTGTAACCGGTTTAGAGTTGGACCTAGCTCCCGTAACTATCACCATGTGGGTTCTATCCGTGAGCCAGTTGGCAACCCATCTTGTGACATAGGGGTTTATGCTCAGGCTGGTGAGCTTGTCTATAATACCAGAATGGGGAATGGTGTTGAAGGCCTTAGCGAGGTCTAGGTAGGCTGTGTGTACCACCTTTCTCTCGTCTATAGCCTTGGTAACTGTCTCAGAGGTCCACCAGGTTTAGGAGGCATGATCTGCCCTTAACAAAGCCTAACTGGGTAGGGTCCAGTGTTGAGAGGTTCCCAATGTCTCTGTTAATGAGTTCCATGATGATACACTCCATAGCCTTGCAGACCAAGCTAGTCAGGCTTGTAGGGCGATAGTTCCTGGGGTCTGTTGTGGCTCCACCTTTGTGGAGCGGAATAACCATTGCTGTGTGTAACTCTATGGGTACGTAGCCTGTGGAGAGGCTGAGTTTGAACAGTGTGTTTAGGTGAGGAGTTAGTTCGTCTTTGAGCCTGTGTAGGATGCAGCCTGGGACACCGTCTGGTCCCATTGATGCTGTGTTTTTGGCTTTGGAGAGGACTGTTTTAACCTGAGTGTCTGTGATTTCAGGGACTCTACATTTTTCTGGTATGGTTATGGGTCCTTTTGTGGGTGATTGGGATGTGAAGTTTGCGCTGAACCTGTCTGCCAGCTTGTTGGCAATATCTGTCCAGTGTATTTTGTGCCATTCTGCACTAACTCCTTGCAGATCTGAGCATTGCCACTTAGATTCTTGACATAGCTAAAGAATGCCTTGTGGCTATCTTTCGAGTCCTTGGCAATTTTTCTTTCAGAACTCGCCTTGGGTGATTTTATGAGGGATCATAGTTTCTTGTTGATACTGATCGGGAATGTCTTCCCTTCTTGAGATTTTGCTCTTTCCTGTTCTAGTTTCCTCCTCTTATTGTATAGCTTGTTTATGTCCGGAGTCCACCAGACTGGTTTGCTTTCCTTGGAGGAGTGAGTCTTGGTTTTGCTTGGGATGGCACAATTCATGCATTCTTGTAGGTGCCCGTAGAATGTATTAGTAAAGGATTTTGCACAGCGTTATCCCTCAGCATGGGGGCTTTGAAACTTTCCACCTCGGTCTAAAGTAAAGTGAAGTTTGCTTTTGAAAAGTGTTTCATGGTGGTTTCCTTGTCCGGGGTGGGGGAGGAATGTGGATATCCAAAGTGATTTGTTTATGGTCCGATCTAACCAGCGAGGGGGGGTTTACCTCCGGTGTGGAACACCGGTCGCCCATGTTGGTGATGACCAGGTCCAATATGTTGTCACCTCTGGTGGGAGTGTTGACCAGTTGAACCAGGGTGTTTGAGTTTATCAATTCTAGGAAATGTTGGGCAAGGGAGTTAGTACTTGAGTAGTTTTCCCAGTTAATGTTTGGGTAATTGAAATCCCTCAATATTAGGGTGTTTGGTAGGACCTTTGTTTCCCAGTATTTCCAGAAAAGTGGAATGGGGGTCCTGGGACATGGTGGATGATCCGTAGCAAGCTACAATTTGAATTGCAGTTTTGTCCATTGTTAGTTGCACGTGGATGATCTCTGAAGCTTCGTGCTGTGCCACTAACTTGGAGGTATGGGTATCCTTGAATATGGATACGCCCCCACTTTTTGTATTTCGATTTGGGTTCAGTGGCCAAAATGTATGGTACGAGTTGTAGCCTGGTAGTGCTGGGGTGCTCTCTGGAGCCTTAAACCAGGTTTCTGTTGCTGCACATATATCGATTTTTCTCCATACTGAGAAGTGCCTCAAGTGCGTGCATTTTGAGGTTTAGACTTCTGGCATTGAGTAGCATTACCTTCAGTTTTTGTGCTATTTACAGTGGTGGGTTTGTCTTTTGAGCCTTGCCTAAAAAAGGCACTATGGGGGTGGCAAGAGCCTTGGCCAGTATTCGCAAGCCTAAGGGTGCCAGGTGCAAGCCATCTCTAGCAAAGCAGCGTGGCTTGTCGAGCATGTCATCCCAGGTGGACAGACAATGGTATAAAATAATGTCTTCTGCAAATAGAGCCAGCTTTTCTTGACTACCATACCAATTATCCTTGAATTTGAGTCCTTTTTTTGTTTGCCAGTGGTTCTAAATATAATGCAAATAACAAAGGGGAGAGAGGACATCCCTGCCTCGCTCCTCTGCTTAAGCAGAGATTATCCAAGAGGACACCACCCACTTCAATTTTCACCTCCGATTCCTCATATATCCTCCTAAGCATTCTTAAAATTTATCAGGGATTGCAAATTCTTTGCTCATAAAGTCCTAGCTTACTCCGTCAAATGCTTTCTCTGCATCAAGATCTACCAACAGCAGTGGTATTTTCTAACTTTCTGCATCCCTCTGGATCGTCAGTGTTCTGTTGATGTTGTGAAATGTTTGTCTCCCCTCCACAAAATCGCATTGATCCATAGCCATCAATTTTGGCATCACTTTTGCAATTCTAGACATGTGCTTTATAATCATGGTTTAGTATTGAAAGGGGCCTTTTTGAAGCTGGATCTTTACTTTCTTTAGGTATTACAGCTACCAGTGCTTTCTTTCAGGATGTTAGTATTTCTCCTCCTCTTAAAATACTGTTAAACAAAGCCTTCCAGATCTTTATCAGATTTTTCCTCCTAGCTTCCAAACTTCCACAGGAATACCATCTGCTTCTGGGGACTTTCCTGTAGATTGATTACATATCACCATTTTTATCTCCTCTTCTACTATCCTAACTGTTAGTAATTGAAACTCCTTTACCTCTAACCTTGGCATATTTAATTCTTCCATAAACATTTCCATTTGTACCTTTTTCTTGATGTACATTTTTCGCTGCTGTATACAGCCTTCCATAACATTTCCAAAATAGTTGTAATAGTTCTACATCATCTCTTGTTTATCTTCCTTGTTATAGGCTCCCTAAGCTTGGGGACAGCCCTTTCTATTTTCTGTTCATAGGTGTGTACTAGGCTAATGGCCATGGAGCCTTTACAAGCCTAGCCCATAGAAGTGCCGTAGCATCGTGCTGCCGAATAGAGCTGGAGTAGAGCCACTGGAGTGATCCCCGGGATGAACTTTCTATTCCCCATCCACTCATCACGATCTCTCTCTTGAAGAGGGCCAGTGAGGTGCTCTGCTTGACATGTATGGGAAGTCTATTCCAGAGCATGAGCAATCTCTGGGTTATAAACCTGTCCCTCCAGCATGTTCTGTTGATTGTGGTAATGAGGTTGAGGTCTCTGGAGTGTGTGGTGCAGAGGAGGTGGGATTTCTTTAGATGTAGCATTTCTAACAGAGCTGCATCGGACATGGTTTTGTAAGTCAAGCAGAGATCGCCTCTTAGTAGACGAGTCAAGACTTGCCTGAGTCGTACTAAAAGTTTTGGTGCTCAAGCAACTGTTTTTTGATAACTGCTCTTAACTGCAATCTTCTAAACTCATGCATATTATTAAGGTAATCCCTTATTTTCTGTTTAGCATTCTGTAGTTGCTTCTCTTATTTTGTGAGATCCCCTGTTTTGCAATACTTTAACATTTGTCAGTCCCTCTAAGTAATAATTTTTACTTAACCACATTTCCCTTTCTTTTATTTCCACCCTATTTTTAAACTCTACTTTAATTTTCCCACTCCTTAGTTGTATTTTCAGAAGAAACTCTATATTCTGTAATAGCTCCTGAATAATTTCCACTACCCATTCCTTAAATTCCTCTCTTCTCAACAGATAGGTGGGAAGGCACCAGTGTCTCATTTTTATTTCATTACCCTGTGTTTTTACTTTAGTGATTACTGGTACATAATTTGAAATAATTACTGGGTACATATCAAGACCTTCAGTTAAATAAACATGTTCCTGAGAAATGTAAATTCTGTCTAGCTTATTATTTATTATTATTATTATTATAATCTAGTTTATTATTGTAAATTGGGGAGTAAATATGTAAAGTCACTCCGAACTCCTAGTACTGAATTCACATCTTCCATGCAGATACAAATATCTGATGTTATTGACTGTATTTTGCAGTAAGTTAAGGTTTAATGTAGACCTTGTCATAGTGTAGTACATGTAGTATGTTACGTGAATTACATTCGCAGAACAAAACTGAGCCACTCCAAAATACAAAAGCTAGCAAGCATCAGAATTTCTTAAAATTAAATTCATTGCAATTACAAGCCATAAAAATTATTTCTTAAGACAGAAAAGGCAAGTATAACACTTGGAGCAAAAGCTTCTGTTGGTTTCATTTTTGTGGAAAGCATAGGGTACCCGTAATAACCGCAGTGTTAAAATATTGACTTTATGCAAGTGCTTTAGTTATTCTTCATTTCCTTTTCCCCTTAGGATTCCTTTTTGGAATGCACATCTGGCAGGAGATTTTGTTTCTTCTCTAGTAACTTGCGCTTATGTATTTAGTTTGACCGAGCTTAAACACTGCATGATTTTTTTTTTTTTTTTGGGGGGGGGGGTCTCATGGTGTTGTCAACAAAGGTTTGCAAAGTACAGTTGTCTAAAGTAACTGTACCTCAACAGTAGGTCTTAAATAATCAATGCTGCAGTAGCCTTAGTTGTATGGATTTATGTCGTACATAGGATATAATAGCCATCAAGCTTCCAAAGTTTCAAGACATCTTCCACGTGCCCAAACCATTGGTAAGCTTGAGTTGAGTTGACTTAAGACTGGTTTGGGTGCCAAGACATTCAGAGCTTTCATACCAACAGAGAGAGCACTGAAAGGACAATGCTAGGAACAAGAAAAAAAATGTCTACACCATGACATAAACACACTGAAAAAAAACAAGGGGGGTGGTGGGAGTGGCTACTGCAGCAGTGATAATTTGAACATCTACTGTTACAGTGTTTACTTGCACAACTGTACTATGTTCATCATATGCTGTAGTTGCATTAACTATATGGGTAGACTACCTTGGCTTACTACATTTAGGATGTAGAAAGGGAAGGGTCCAGGAGCCCCTGGAGAATGGCCCTAGCAAAACCTAATCTAGACCTAGAGAAGGAATCATACTTCTAGTGCTTTGCGAAAGTATGTACAAGAGGACCAAGTTGCAGCTTCTAAAATATCTAACCCTTTCCCAAGAAGCCATAGTTGAAACCAAGGCCCTGGTAGAGTGGGCTTTGACCTGCCTGGAATGGTTTTGTTGTGGTGAATATAAGAAAATGTAATAACCTTAGACAACCATTTGGAAATGGTCTGATCTGATGTTACTTTTCATTCTGTCCTCAACAGTTAGTTCAGATCTGATCCGACTCTGTCTTTATTCAAGCTTATGGTAATCAAGAAGCTCTCGAGCTTGTCCCTTACCCATAATGCACTAGCCTTAAGTTACCTCAGATTTTGTTTGCTGAATGTATTAGAAAGGGAATGTTAAACATGTACAACTGTAGGAGATGCAAAAATTGCATGTGTTTCTTAAAGGAAGAAACTATATCTGGAGCCCAATGCAAAAGACTGTGATGTCTCTCTCTCTCTCTACTCATTCGTCCAGACGTTTGTGAACAGAAGGGAATGGAGGCTGGTGGGTGGGAAGTTTAAGAATGAAGTGGACAACACAGATGGAACATTATGGTAAATGCATAACATTATCTGATGTCAATTTTCATTCTATCCTCAACAGTTGGGACAGAGTTCCCAGCTACCTACAATCCCGGGTGGACTCTTAAGGAAGAATATTCCTGAGCAGAGTTGAACCAAATTATGCTCTACCCCTCGAGACTGGATCTAGTTTGTAATGGGTATTGAAGGTATGGGGAGAAGCCCAAGTTACTGCCGCACATGTGTCATCCGTGTAAGTAATGGACTGAAAAACTGAAGAAGTTGCCATGGATCTGGCTGAATGAGCTTGTGCTGGTTTTGGCAAGGTCGTACCCAGTCAGTCAGCCATCTTGGCTAAAGTTACTTTTGCATCTGGTTTACCCAGTTTCTATTCTGCAAAGGAAACAAACAAGTGGTCTGTTTTCCTAATCTTTTTTGTTCTATGCAGTTAACCATGTAATGGTCTGTGGGCATCCAATAGATGTAACAGGTATTCTCCCTTGTTTGCAAACTTTGGAAAGAATACTGGTAAATGTAATGGATTGGTTGATATGTTGATTGGTTATTTTCTGATACCACCTTGGGAAGGAAGGAGGCATTTGTTCATAACATCACTCTATCCTTGTGAAAGATCAAGTATGGTTGCACTGAAGACCAAGCTTGAATGTCTGAAATTTGTGTAGCAGGGGCGATAGCTACTAGAAACACCATTTACCAGGTAAGATACTCAAGGTCAAATTCAACTGCTGGTTCAAACTGAGTATATTAGAGCCTGCGGTACTAAATTGAGATCCCATGGAGAGTAGGGTCCTTAAACGGTGGTCTTAAGAGTGCCTCATAGAAAGGCCCTGCACAATTTATGGGAAGCGACTGAAGAACTTTCAAACCTAATGTGAAAATTAATAATTGCAGCTAATTGAACTTTAATGGTAGAGGAATTAGCCCCACCTTTAAAAAAGTGAAGGTAAAAACTCTGATATCCTGTATTGGAGCTGAAAAAAGGATCAGTATGATTTTTGTGCCCAGTAAACTTATTTTTTCCACTCTCTTGTGTAGAGCTTTCATGTTGGAGGCTTGTGGGAAGATAAAAGTATACGTCAGACAGAGGAAGAGAGCATAGATTGTCTGGCTACTAATGGAATTGGAGAAACCGGGCCATCAGCTTGAGGTTTGAAAGGTCTGGATGTATTATGTCCATTGGGTGAGACAGTAGGTCTGGAGTCAGATCCAGAATCTAAGGTTTGTGAAGCAAGTGAGGCCAAAGGGAAGGAAACCAAATTGGCCAGAAAGGTGCAATGAGGATGACTTTGCTCTTCAACCTGGCAGCTTTCTGTAAAATTTCAGTATTAGTGGAACTGGTGGGTAGGTATATAGTAAGTGAGGAGGCCAATCGTTAAGTAGAACATTTCTCTGTGATTTCCCCTGTGGGGAGATTATGGCAAAGTAGCTGCTGCATTTGTTGTTTAGGGGAGAAGCAAAATGATTGCAGCAAGGCTGGCCCCATTGACGAAAGATCATTTCCATCACTTCGTTTTTGAGAGACCACTCATGAAGCAGAAGAATGAACCTGCTCAGTATGTCTGCTGTCACATTGGCCTTCCCCAGAATGTGTGCCTCTATGTGAAAGCGGTTGGATGAAATTGCCCATTGCCACACTCTGAGCACTTAACACAAAGGTTCTGGGATCTGGTTCTTCGTTGTTTGTTGATGTACCAAACTACTGACATAATTGTCTGTTTGAATTGCAATCGTCCCTGGAGGGAGAGCATCCTGGAAGGCCTGCAACGCTAAAAGCACTGCTATCATCTCTAGTACATTGATTTGCAAGTTGGCATCTTCGGGGGACTACGTGCCTTGGACTGTTTTCCTCAGAAAAATGCCCCCCACCCCAACTTGGAAGTGTTTGTGGTCACTATGGCCTTGGGCTGAGGAGAATGAATGGACAGCCTTGTAGAACATGATCTGAGTCCACCACCTGAGAACTCTCTTGCATGTCTGGGTGAGTCGTATCTGAGTTGACATGGATTGGCAAACTGTTGACCATTGGATTGCTAGCATTCACTGGAGAATCCTCATATAAAATCTGGCTTAAGGTACTAAGGTTATTATTGTTGACATTGATCCTAGAGCTTGAAGGACTGAGTGGGCTGAAATTTTGGTACTGCAGATTATTTTTCTGACCTGTGATCTAATAATTTGTACACTTGATTTTTGTGGGCAGTAGTGACGCCATCACTGACTGTGTTGAAAGTTGCTCCTCTGAATTCCAAACTTTGAGTTGGTTGCGGTTGAGATTTGTTGTAGTTTATGGCGATTCCCAGATGAGAACAAGTCTAAGAACCTGATCTCTTGCTTTTAACTGATGCCTGGCCGGGGCGGTAATGAGCCAGTGATCTCGATATGGATTCTTGTAGTCTCAAGTGAGCTGCTACTACTGCCATGCATTTGGTGTACACCTGGGAGCTGTGTTGAGACCAAAAGGCAGAGCTCTGAAGTGGTAGTGACCGGCTCCCAGCCGGAAGCAGATACCTTTTGAATCGTCTGTTCATCTTTATGTGATGGCACACATCCTGAAGATCTGTCAAGCACATCCAGTCGTCTTTGCCCAGAAAGGGGAGAATGGACTGAACCGTGACCATTTGAAATTTGGTGTGTTGAACTGGTTCGGATCCAAACCAGCTGTTGAATAAAAATGGACAACACAGATGGAACGTTATGGTAAGTGCATAACTTCTTTACTTGACACAGGTTGCCCCTTCTTACCTTTGCAAGAAATGAACAATTGATCTGAAAATGTGAAAGATTTAGTTCCGTCAAGATAGTACCTGCATGTGTCTTTGGAATAGAGTATCCTTTCTCCCTCACTTTTAGATTTCAGGAAATAAAACTGAGAGATGGATAGTTTGGCTTAAAGTAAACTCTGATCCCACTTTAGGCATAAACAAAGGGATTAGTTCTCAAAGAAGCCCTGTGTCTGTGGAAAAAGTGTTGACTCCCCATAAGAGCTTGCAACTCTGACACCATTCTTGTAGAGGTAATAGCAATCGGTAAAACTGTTTTCCATGTTAAGAACCTTAAGCCGGCCAGTTTAGCTGATTCAAAAAGAGCAAGTGTTAACGTTTGTAACAAGTTAAGTTCCCATAGAGGGGTCACCAGTTTTCTTGAGGCCTCTTATAGAAAACTGCTTTCAAAACATTTTAACATGAGAATGCATTGAAAGAGAAGGCTGCATGGGCAGACATGCTGAATGGAGGAGTAACAAAGGGCATAGGATAGTAACCCACACATATATATTGTAAAACAAGAGAACAACAATTCCTGAGTGGGTGCTGGTTATGTTGTTGACACCACCAACTAGGAAACCTTTTCCATTTACTAATGTATGATTTTTCTAGTAGCAGGTTTTCTTGCTTCCATTAGTACCTGATGCATGTCCTCTGGAAACGGATGCCTAAAGGGAATGAAGACCCTATAATCAAGGCAGTCTATTGAAATTCATTGGGGATGGGGTGCATCAGGCGCCCCTGTTTTGTGAGTAGATCCAGTCTGTAAGGAAGCTTGTAATTGCTCCTAGCCATTTCCAAAAGAAGGCAGAACCAAGGTTGCCTGGGCCAGAAGGCAGTTGCCACAGTGATCTGGGGGAATTCCTTTTGAATCTTCAGAAGTACTCTGGATATCTGCGAAAAGGGTGGAAGAGCATACAGGAACATTTAATGTCCAAGGAAAAGAAAAGACATCTGTCTTCCAGGCCTTCTTGCATGGAGCCCTGGAGCAGGAGCAGATTCTTGCCAGTTGAATGTTCAGAGAGGAGACAAATTGATAGATTTGAGTGAGATTGTGCTGTGAAGCTGTATCCCAGGTTAACATGACTAGTCTGTAGAGGGGATATGACCTGGTTCCCCCTTGTTGATGTACTGTATAACTTATATTGTTTGTAACAAGTTGAAGAGGTCCCGAGGACCAAAGATGATTTGGAGATTTGAGTGCCTTGATCAGAGCAAACATCTTATTGATATTTATGTGTTTGCATCTGTCCTTGGTGTCCCACATGTATTTTCATCCATAGTATAACTGCTCACCAAGCAAAGTCCGAGATGTCTGGTGACTGAAACAGGGAGGGAGAAGGAGACCAGGATTTAGGGACATCTGTTATCTCTACCAAATGATTTCTCTTCTGACAAACCTCAGCACTGAAATTTGACAAAACAAGGATATTAGTGATGGGACCAAAGACACTTAAGCCACGGTGGTGTAGCGGTAGCGTTTTTGCCTCGCAGCAAGACGTTCTGCCATTCGATTCTCGGCTGGAGCGCCTTCTGTGTGGAGTCTGCATGTCCTCCCCGTGGTCGAGTGGCATTCTAAAGACGTGCGTAGAATGGGTGTGCCTTCGCTGAAGGTTTGGCGTCGAGCTGGCACCTCGACACCCGTAAAAAATCTACTGCCAATCATTAGCGGACCAGAGTTCCTCTGTGGCGACCCCTAACCGGGAAAAGCCGAAAGAAGAACAAACAAACAACCAGCCAACCAAAGACACTTAAGATGACCTTGATTCTTTCTCATGTGGAGTCTTGCCAGGATGTCATGAGAGTAATACAAGTCATGAAACCCCAAATCCTCAGGTATTCCCTCAGAATCTGAAGTCTGAGTGAAAAACCTTAGAAATTGAAATAGATAAAAATGTATTTCACTGTGGAAGAAAAGCTAATTGAACGGACTCCCCAGGAACAAAATCTCTTGTGATGGGGTCAAAGACTTTTGAGTTTTCTCTTGAAATCCCAGCATATGTAAAAGATCTCTCGCCCAAGAAAGGGAATCCTGTCCTTTTGAAAAAGAGTCTGCAAAGGTGAGCAAGCCATCTGAATATGAGGGAAAAAGTGACTACAGTGTAGCCTGCAGTGAGGTGTAACTGGAGTTGAACACTTTGAACACTTTTGGCGCAGTGGATAGTCCAAAGGTTAAGGCTGAGAAACTAATAACGTGATGCAAGCACACAAAACAATAAATGCCTGATATCTACATATAGGGACGTGATGATAGGATCATTTAAATCTAGTGCTACCAGGAAGCTTGAAATGAGGAAGAAGTGGTTGCAGGTTGTGATGCGACATGGTTTTAAATTTAGGCACTATCATAAACAGGTTTAGAAAAAGACTCAGAACTGGTCCCAAAGCACTTTGGCACTAGAACATCCTTGAATAAAAACCTTTTCCCACCTGGGAGGTAAGAAGTGGTTCTGTTACTCCCAGGGACAGTATGGGACGGACAGATGGAAATAAGAATCTGGTCTGGTGGATGATGAATTACTCCCTGGAAAGGTGGAATTTCCTCCCACTGCCATCTGTAACCTTGATGAATGATTTTCAAAACCCATTTAAACTCATTTGAAACTATCTCTTGCCAAAGAGAAAAGTGGAGATTCAGACTTTCCGGAAGGGAAATGGTGGTTGCCAGGGTGGGGGTTAAGGTTACTGCCATTTCTTAAACTTCTGAACTGATTGGTGTCCATTTCATTCTTCCTCTGAATGGGTCTAGGATCCAATCCTCTGATCAGACTCTGCCACATTTACAGGACTTTGGATCCATGTCTTAAACGCCTCCCTTTATCCATAATGCTCTATTCCATCCGCAACACATCAGATCTCATTTTCTGCCATAGCTGCAAGACAGAAAGATCTAGCCTTGAGAGTAGGAGTGTCTTTTTTTTGGATAGTTTTCGGGTAATTATTGTACCTTTTCTTTTCTAACCGTTTCATATCATTACTTTTAAACTTGGTTCTCCTTACTCAGTGATTTTCACAGGCATTAGGGTTTTCTCTTTACTGTTACTCGTGGTACTTGACTGCCTTCCTATTTCTAAATATTTTTATATAATTTCTATTCTGTTAACAAAAAAAATATTCAGTCTTTAACCTCTCAGTTGAGTTATTGAAAACCCTTTTCTTTCCTTTCAGGATTTACTGCCATGTGCTTCATGTCTGAGAAACCCACACCAGAGAAACCTGCGGGTTTCAAGAAATTCACTTCTTTTGGACACAAGATTCTCAATTCTGATCCTCCCAAGAAGTGCGTTTACTGCTTAGGAGCAGCTCAACTGGACTGTCCATGCACCATGTGTGCAGGCTTTAATCTGGGAGCCCTCTTGTTTCATAGGAACACGTTTATATTGAAAGGACTACGTGCTGAATCTCAAACCCTGTCAAAACAGTCTGAACTGGTTTTGGAACCGAGGAAAAGACACCAGCTCCAAATCTCAGAAAACCTCCTCCAAGCTGGCTGAGAAGTTGGAGAAAGTCTCTGATTTGACCTCCTCGGATATGAGGCCTATCGGGCTACCCACTGATCTGACTGGCTCGGCCCCAACTATCAGTTCTCCCCTTCTGTCTACCTCTTTCTTGGATCCTAGACCCTTGATCCCATTAGTAGAGGCCCTACATTTGAATTGAAGCCAGTTTCTCTGGCTCTGCCTCGCATTTGTTCCAAAAGACTAGGCTGATGTCCACAACTTCATGTAGGCCCTCTAAGAGTTTGACAGAAGCCGACATGGACAGGATGATATGGAGATTACTTAGGGCTCAGATTCGGATGCGAGTCCTGCCAGCTTCGTTCCCTTCTGGATCCATGAGCACACCTGCCCAACAGATACTGTCTCCTTCTCTAATATGACCCCCGGCTTTGGAGTCCCAGGATCCAAGATCCCTGAGAGGGTTGGTGTCAAATCCAAGGAAGCTCCCTTTCTCTACTCAGATTCTCTGGCTAGTCCTGTTGTGTTGCCTTCAGGTCAGAGTGGGTCTTGGATCTGAAAGGTCGGCACTGGATCCAAAGGGTTTGGTTCGGGACCCACTTTCTTGGATCCATCCCTTCTCTGTGCCTCCGCTTTGGACAACTTGGGCCTGATTCTGTCCGGATGGCTCAGATCGAAGGTCGGACCTGATCTCACCTTTAGCTACTTCGACTCCAAGGAGGGAGGGAGAGGTTTCGCCGGATCAGTCAGCCTTTCAGGTAGTAGAAAGGCTTTCTCTGCGTATAGAGAACCATCCTCTCTAGTCTCAGGTCTGAGCTCCGAGCCCATATTCTCTGCTCCTACAGGTCAGCCAGCTCAGAGAAGCCTCCATACATTCCCCAGAGGGACCCCCCCCCTCTTCTGACATCTCTTGGAGCATCCCTGCGGAAGAAGCATCTCAGAAGAGAACTTGCAAGAAGAGGCATATAGACCCCCTCTAGAACCTGTCGCAGGGGATACATATTTTGATGAGGAAGAAGTATTCCCCGATCGCCACCTGACAGTCTTTCCTTTAGGGGTATCCTGGAAATCTTCAAACAGAAAGATGACTGGTCCTCCCAGACTCATCTTCCTGAGTAATTCTGTTTTCCTGGAGGCTTTTTTAGGGGACTGGCTCTTCTATGTCTTGGGCGAGCCCCTCCCCCAGATGAACATCTTGACCTAGTTTCCAGCCAGGCCTGGAAAGAAGCTGGATATTGTCGAATCTTTCCCCAAGCACCCATATAAGTTTTTAGTCTTCCTGTCTGATGGACCACACTGAAGCAAGGGTATCCCAGTCGATGCCATGGTTATGGAGGCTGCCACTAAGAAGGGGCTAGTGCAGCAAAGCTCCTCTGTCCATACCAAATGGGGAGTCCAGAGTGATGGACAGATTTGGAAAGCACATTTATACCTCAGCCACTTTCGCACTGAGGTCGTTAAATTACCTAACACATTTTACCTGCTTACAGAGAGATTTGATCAAGAAGCTTTGAAACTCTCTTGCTGAGATCTTATTGGCAGAGGCCCTCAAGAAGGACTCTCCTCAACTGTCTACTCTCTTGTCTATTGCTAATTCATTGATGAAGCTGATCTCCCATACAATGGAGTGTACCTCATGAGCAGCTAGTTAAAGTATAGCCGTTAGGAGACCTGCCTGACTGAGGCTGTGCAACTTTGCAGAACCCTTCAAGTCATCTTTTGTTCATGGCTCCTCTTTCTTTGAGACATCAGTGAAAAACTGCTGATTTGGCATAGTGGTATGTTGCTCTGACTGTAGTGCACAGGGTCCTGGGTTCAAGACATGGCAGTGAAATGCATGGTGGTAACGCATTTTATTAACCACAATTAACAGAATATGCTGGAGGGACAGGTTTATAACCCAGAGACTGCCCATGCTATGGAATACTTCCCATATATGTCAAGCAGAGCACCTCACTGGCCCTCTGCAAGAGAAATCTTGATGAGTGGATGGAAAATAGAAAATTCACCCCAGGAATCACTCCAGTGGCTTTACTCGACAGAGGCACTGGGAACTAAGGTGGGGTGGCACAATGCCAGAGTAAGCCTATGGGCTAGGCTTGTAAAGGCTCCAGGGCCATTAGCCTAGTACACACCTATGAACCTATATACAGTCACCTGCAGCACGCAGGAGGGAAAGACCCTGCCTGCAGTGGAAATCAAGTTTTCTACTCCTCAACGTTCATTCTGTAGGAAGCAGTGAAGTGGTAAGAAAATGTGGTTCTGGAAATCTTGGGGACCTTTTCACGACTCACATGGAGATTCCGCCTCCAGAAGCAGAGGGGGGTTTCAGTGAAAGAGTCTGCCCCAGAGGCAGAGAGGGTCCACAAAAACAGGGTTTCAGAGACTCCTTCAATGATGGGCCATATTGGCGCTCCTGAAGTGTTGCCCGACTGTCCATCTGTGGAGGCAGTCAGGGGGTCAATTCTACTTGTACCTGGATGCCTGGACTAATACCAGAAGAAGTAAGTACATGGATGCTAAGAGTCCTATCCAGAGGTTACTACATACCCTTTTCTCTTCTACCTCTTGTCTAAAGGAAGAAACTCCCTGACGTTCCACCCAGTCAGAGGGAATTCGCAGCTCAAGAGATTTTTAGAATTCTGAACTGTCATCATCATATGTTTAAAAGTTTGTTCTGACTAATTGTGAAAGTGTGCAGAATGTTTTGTATGCAGTTTCATCTTGTGAGGAAAAACCTGCTTTAAATTTAGTTTCTTCAGCTGTACAAGTCAGTACTCATTATTTGCAGTGTGTGTATGACTCAGTTAATACTTCTTCTAGGGCTATGGCCACTGATAGGATTTTGAGGTGATTTACCTGGCTGCATTCTCAGAACCTCTCAGATGTTAAAATAATTAGACTTTAAGTTCACCTCTGCAGCAGAGGGGCCAACAACTAAATCTCTATCCAAAGGAGATAAAAAGTGTGATGAAAGGGGCAAGTTGATTCAGAGAATGTCAAATTTTTCAGCCCTCCTTTTTCAAAATTTCAAATGGATTCTCTAACCTGCCATCCAGTTTTGGCAAAAATAAATAAAATCAGTTTCAACAAAATGCAAGTAAATCAGAAGTTATGTACTTACCATAACTTGGCATCTGTGTTGTCTATTTTCATTTTTCCTCACGAACGGGTCTAGGATCTGATCCTTGAATCAGAGTCTGATGCATTTACAAGACTTCAACTCCAAGCCTCGAGCTCCTCCCTCCACCCATATTGCTTTATTCCATCCCCAACTCCTCAGATCGAGCTTGCTGCCGTACTGCCCAGGGAGACAAAAACAGACGAAAACAAAAGACAGATGAGGCTCAAACCAAGGACATGATGGTTCCTATAACAATTATAGGAGTGACTGGGCCAAGGGATGGCTGGGAGGGAAGGTGAGGGAGAGTGAAAATGGACCACACAGATGCAAAGTTATGCTAAGTACATAACTTCTAAAACTGATATTGTCCTTTTCATTCAGGTAACAAGCCAACTATCTGCCCTTGAAAGCCTCAAAGGAGCACACTCTTCAGTAGCAGGAAAGCTCTGAAGGCCTTGGACGGCAAACCGAGCTTAGTCAACTCAGCCAGAGATGACTGGGCATGTGGAAGGTGCCCTGAAGCTGTGGAAGCTAGCCGGCTGATATATCCTGTGCAGGGATATAATCCATATAGCCAAGGCTACTGCAAAAGTGATCAGTGTGATAACATCGACAGATGCAGACACATTTTGATTGTTAGACACTTGAAGATTTATTTTCAGTGATGGTGATTTAAACGTTTGGTGTTTTGGCTGAAGTGTCTCATAGGGGTGATGTTTAGTGGGACGGTCATCTTACAATGAAAATGATTTTGATTGTTACTTCAGTTGTACACAAAGCAGCCGCTCATTAAAGCCCATGTGGTCTAGCTGGGGTGAAGAATACGTCTTCTGCAGAACTCCACATTTGAAGCTTTGGATGTGTGCCATGGAACACACAATTTATAGCATTCTGCAGTATAGCTTTGCAGAACTCTGAAGCCAAGTTTTGCCATCTGCTATTTGGTGTGTGGTATAGGATGCAGGGTACGTGCATATGTCAGGCAATGAGCTTTGTAATGCAAGCCTTGCATTCTCAGCAACTGCAACATGGACTGTGTTGCCATATTTAGTAATGTATAGGGCTGATCCAAAGAAAGTCCCTTATTTGCACAGTTCTCTGAAGAGGTATTCCATTTTGTGTGTGGCTGATTTGGAGGGCATCTTAACATTGCCCTTCAAAATAAGAAGCGGTCTGTTCTTTAGGTGTTTTGAAATATGTCTGTATTCAGACAAATTACGGCTTTACAGGCGATGGCTCTTGTTAGAAAACCGAAGGCATGATCCTGCCTTCCTTCTTTCCAAGGAAACTGCTGTTTATAAAATTGTTTGGTAAATATGTTGCTGTATGCTGCCAGCTACTTAAATACTGCCTTGGCTAGGCTTGTAAGATAGTCTTGCTAGCTGGGAAAAAAAAATTGTTTCCCATCATTACTCTGTGTAACCTTAAACTTCTTGTGCGATCTCCTTCACTTTCCAGGAGACTATATGCTGCTTGTCTTCAATGTTCAGGCACACTTTTGACAAAAACACACTGCGACATACATGATTGAATTTTATGGAGTTTGATTTTAAGTGTGCATTTTAATACAGCAGCTGGCACTATGGAGATTGTAAGGAAGTGATTTGTTCTAGCAGGGGTTAAGGTATCTAGTACAAAGTGCAAGTGGTAGCGCCTTTCAGTTACATGAGAGACAGTTTTACTTCAGAAATCTATTAGCTGGGGTCTTGCTGAGGAAATATTACCATTATCGTACAACAGCTTGATCTTGGTGAACAGGAAGGGTGCAGAAGAATATATTAAAACGACCAGGATGTATGATATAGCCCCATAATATATTGGTGTCTGAATCACTACTGTAAGATAAAACTTTAATCTGTGACAAAATGTCACATTTTCATTTCTTTCTCTTTCAAGGACACCTGCAAAGACTGTTTGTAATTTAACTGGAGTAGCTTGTTTGTCCTTTCTGCTTGCTTATTACCATTTGGTGACTTTGTCGATCTCTTGCTCACAGGTGAACTTGTATTTTAGACGCAACCAGGACCATGATGTATACTGTTCTTATAGTAGTACAGTTGTAAGAAGTCAAAGTATGGCAGTTAGCAGTATGTACTCTAAGGTTCAGTGCTCGGTGCATGCATACAGCTGTTGGAGACATAGCCCTGCTTGTACTTGGTGCCCTTTTACTGTTTGTAAAATTGTTTGTTAATACTGGAAGATGTGAAATCTCAAACACTGGGAAATTTGGCAGTGGATATTCTTGGTCTGCTTTTGCAAGATCCAGTTGTACAGAGTGGTAGTAGAAAATCGTTCAACTTTATACATTTTGTTTATGGTCACTCCTACTGATATGAACACTGACTGTTAACCATGCCAAACTGAATGCAGCAACTAACACCTTTAGAGCTAAATTTATTAATGAGTCTGTAACACCCCATTCTCTTACAGTTCTGCATTTGTATAAATCACTGCTGCTGTCTGGCATTGCAGGCCAAACAGAGCTGCACAGAGAAGAAAAAACAGAAAACCTTAGGAAAATGCATGCATCTGTCTGGCATGTCAAAGTTACAGACTTATATGTATACTTATTCATTTGTTGTTGGCTGTAGCTGTCATTAGGTGAGAATAGAGGGCCCATCTGTGTAGCAGTTTTGTCACTCTGAAGAGTGTAGAAATTTATTTTCGGTTTTAATTTTAGAAAACCGGTGTGGTTAATGGCCACTTTTAATTTGTGATTTAAACATGGTAAAATGTAACAGCTGGTTTGCTTTGGAGGTGCTAAACGATAAATAAAGACTGCTGGCTGATGTATGACGGGAAAATATGTGGTGCTCTGTAGATGTTATTTCTTGGTTATGCTGCTGGTGCTGAGGACAGTATTACTGGCAAACAGCAGACACTGACACTGTAGTAATCATTTTAACTTCAAGTATGCCCTTGACTCTGGAATGTACTCAGTTTCTACTATAACATTAAAGAGCAATTTTATTTGTAGGAAGTTGAAAAGGACTTTTATGAGAAAGTATTTAGTCTAGAGTTTGTCAAAGTCTAAAAGTATGCAAAGTGTGATCTGTAATTTCATATATGAATTTGCTGTCAGCAGGCCATAATACCATGCATATAAGTAAATTATTGTTGTCCCATCATTTCTTATTCCTCTCAAGTGAGGCTGCTTAACACCCTGTGCAGACCGTCATGACAGCTCTGTTTATTGCTTTGTCTTGAGTTCTGTGATTATTTGTGCCATTTTTTTAGGAGGTGAAGGAAGCAACTTCATGCTGCTTTGTTAGAATACCAGTTTTGGGGAAAATCCTCCCCTCATCTCCTTGTCCTGTGATTGGTTGAAGCAGGAGGGGGACATCATCCTGTCCAACTTATCAATCTTTGTAGTCCTCCATTAAGTTCTTGCTGTTCTAGGTCTTTTCAGTCTTCCAAGTAACCTTACAGTGATACAAACGAAGCACAGACAGGCACAATAACAGCAACCCATTTTTATTGTAGGATTAAGCGCTTTCGTAAGTTTATAACGGAACTTCTTCAGAATCCATTACCCATATACACAAACAGACTTTAAATATACCTCCCTCAAAAATCACATGGTCTAAAACACCAATAACCTCAAACTATTGATTAACAAAACATCATAACACTTGTAAAATAGATTACATTTTTAAAAAAATATATGCAAAAAATATATATGTAATTTATTTGTGTATGTCGAACCTAAAAATATTTACACTAAACAAATTCAAACTTTGTAGGACATAAGCTTTAGGATGCTAGAAATGGATATAAATTCATTTAAACCTGGTAGTACACAGGCATTCAACTTGAGTTGCCATAAGGCTTCTTTTCGTTTTGATTGTCAGCCCATGGGGCACCTAGAGGATTTTTATAAACCGTGTCCAAGTCAAAAAATAAAAATTCATGATCAGGATACTTTGCCACAGGTTTATGTAGTGAATTGTCCAGTTGTCTATTTTTATATTGTTCAAATGCTCATAATTTCTATCCTTAAATCTCCGAGTGGTTTTCCCCACATCGAAACCCTCCCATTTCCTGCACATGGAGAGAGAGAGAGAAATCAGACCCATAGACTTGCAAGTACAATGGAAGGAGGTGTATACAATCTGATTGTTCACTTTTACCTCCTTTGGTTCCAATATGTGCCTTTTCTCTTAATACTCAAATCACCCATCTGATTTCCACTTTCCAATATTTCTTTTAGGGATCTCCCCCTCTTAAAAACTATCCTTGGCTTATGTCCCACCAGTTCATTTAACCCATCAAAATATTGGAAAATTTTCCAGTTGTTTTTAAAATTATATACCTTCATGCTCTTGTGTATAGGTGGTAATAAAAGAGCAAGAAAAATTCTCATCCTGTTTCTTCCTCTTGTCAGCTCCATAAAACAGTTGATTGGATGCAAGTATAGGCATTATAATTCCTTCCTTTCTTTTACCTGAAACTTCATCTAAAATTCCATTGACTAAATCTGGGGGGGGGGGGTACACCCTGCCCCATGTAAGTTTTTAAAAAGGATGTAGTGGAATTCGATTATTTTACATATTTTTATGTTTCAGTCTTACAAACACCCCAAGCTATAAATAAATCATCCAGCAATTGTGTGTGCAGTTGCCAGGGGGGAGTATCGGGCCTATTAAAAATGAATAGTTTCTCCCACTGAAGTAACACAATATTGGCAAACATGGGGCACAACATGCCCCCCCATAGCTTCTCTCCTCTTCTGATGGAAAAATTGACCGTCCATATATACAAAGTTGTATTTTAACATTAGCTCCAGCAAGGTACTCAGTACTGTCATCTCATTGGGGTTAACAACCCCAGATTCATTCAAAAAGTCTTGAAATATTTCTATACTTTGGTCCTGTGGTATTATATTAAATAAATTTACCACATCGATGGTCACAAAAGTTAGGTTGGGACTGTATTTCACTGATCTTAGTTTGGACAAAAAGTCCCATGAATCCTTGCATAAATGTGCATAGTCATCTAACAAAACATTTAACTTTTTCATCTATATATTTAGATGTAGGATGTGTGATAGAGGTCCTTGCACAACCAATAGGTCTCATCGGGGATCTGACAAACTTTAGTGAATTTTAGGAATGCCAAATATGGGATAAACAGGAAATTTTACAGTTAAAAAATCAAGCGTGTCTCGTGTTATTTCACCCTGTTCAAACATATCCTGTTATTTCACCCTGTTCAAACATATCCTGCAGAAAAAAAATATTTTATTGTAAGACACATTTAATAAAATTGAGAAGTTTCTTTATAGTATTCCCAGTGTTGTGCTAGTTACTTATAAAAGTAATATGTTACTATTACTAGTTACTTTTAAGTGAAAGTAATGCATTACTATTACTTATTACTTTTCTAGAAAAGTAATATATTGCTATTGCTAGTTACTAAGTAAAGTAACTAGTTACTTTTGAGTTACATTTGCACAAATATAGTTTTATCAATTCTCATATTCAGATTTACTCAAACAGTACTTGTGTGTGGGGAATACATGCTTTTACTGCACATGAATACGAGTGTTTAAAAGTTGTGTATACAGTGTTACAATAATGATGAATAGCATTTTACAGTTTACAAAGTCCCACAAACTAGTCTTTATAGTCAGTCACAATTTAATACTTAAACCAAAGTACATACAGCCAGCAACACAAGACACAAAAATGCTGACAGAAAATGTCATATAGGTCTAACAAAGTCAACCAAAATATCACTTTAATTAGCTATTCACAATGACTACACAATGAAGCCAGCTTGCAGAAAAGTATTTCACAGCTATCAGCTGCTGTGCACATATTTTATTTGTACTTGAATGCACCAGCTACCAAGTTATTTTTACAGGTACAAATATAAAACCATTCAAGCTGTGCAGCGCATTTTATTCTTTGTCTGCATGTATCTGTTCCCTCCCGCTGCATCTAAAAACCCACATTTTCCCCACTCTAAAGAAGTACACTGATTTGGAGAGCTGATGTTATCATTAGTGAATGACTGCTAAAGACCGGTTTGGTGACATGGCATGATCCATATTTCAGCATCTCGGTGATTTGCATAATGAAACTGAGGACCATCAAAAGAATCTGCCTTCTAGTGAGTGCCATTTAAGACAGTAACGTGAAGGATTTGGGGAAGAATAACACATCACATGCAGCCAGTGCTTAGAAATCCAGAATGTTTGTTTATACAGTTCTTTCCACAAATCTTCTGCAGTAATGAATTCTGCTTTACCATCCTTTACCCCCCACTTTGATCTTGTACTTTTTTGTTGAGAGGACGAGGAATGACAGCTAGGAACCCCCCCCCCCCCCTTCATATAGTCCTCAAGCATGCATACAAATACATACAGCATAATGCAGCACTAACATTATAAAATGCATGAGAAGTGATAAAGGAATAAGTGTGGCTTACATATGTAAAACTTACTTGCACTAAAGATACAGATGTACCATCACAGAAAGCAATTAACTCTCTGCCAGTCATGTTGTTGCTGTTCTTCTTCTTTCTGCTTTTTCCGGTTAGGGGTCGCCACAGCAGAACTCCGGTCTGCTAATGATTGGCAGTAGATTTTTTTTACGGGTGCTGAGGTGCCAGCTTGACGCCCAACCTTCAACGAAGGCATGTCAATTCTACGCATGTCTTTCGAATGCCAATCAACCGCGGGGAGGACATGCAGACTCCACACAGAAAGCGCTCCAGCCAAGAATCGAACGGGAGAACCTCTTGCTGTGAGGCAACAACACTACCGCTGCACCACTGCGGCTAACTCTCTGCCAGTCATAGTGAACAAATATGTCAGCAGATTGCAGACAAGTTTTAAACTGCAAATTACTATTCCTTTCAATGTGCCCATATCTTTTTTGTATAATAAATTACACAAAACATTTAAAAAAATTATTAGACTTGGCAGAAAGATGTTATAGCAATCCAACAAAATATCTTTTTACCTTAGAACCTTAGAAACACATTGCGAGAAGGTGAAGCCTCCATAATAGTTTATACTGTGTATAAGTAAAAGTTATGTACATTTACTGCATCCCATATGCATTGCACTAATTTTGCAAAAAAAAAATGTTCCTTTAAATGCAAAAATATATCCTTTGGCCTTTATTTGATATCTGTTTCTTAGCTGACTACACAGACCTCTTTTATTTCAGGGGAATTTCTTCTGAAGAAATTAAGCCTTTGCAAAAAAAATCCGAAACAATCCGTTTTAACTTTCAGTATCCTACATCATTGTATCTTTATTCAGATTTCTGAAAAAAAAAAGTACATATTAATAGAAAAATGCCATTAAACACAGCTGAGCCATCAGGTATCTTTGCGGATGACATATATTATTAGTTTAGATATGAACATCTATAATTCTTTTTAAGATAACATTTGTAGCAGAACTGAACTAGATGTTCAACTTTAAAGTGCTCTCTCACCAGTTTCACAGCAGTTTCAAACAGCTAATGGAAAAAGGCCATGACTAAAGAGCTTGTGGTTGTGTCATAACTCACAGCATTAGTACATGCGTCCTTAATTGCACAGTCTTGCAGAAATTCCACTATCTTATTATTCCCGAAGGGAATTTCAGATCTCACCTACTTTTTTAGGTTGTTTGCCTTGGGTCTGAAATGTCTATCAGTAAATCCTCTCTTGTAAGTCACATTATCTTGGCAATTCCTTAAACTACATGCAGTCATTCTGCAAGCTAACCTTCTACATACACCAGAATAAATACAAAGCAGAACAACAAAACAGAATTTCTACTGATGCAGCCAGAGTTTTAAGATTTTTTTTTTTTAGTTCAATCAGTGATTACCAGAATGCCTCATGAAAAATAGTGCATTAAATCACAATCAAATACATTTTTTTTTTTTTTTTTTTTTTTTTTTTTATTACCACGGATCTTAAGTCTGCTTCTTGATTAAATATTCATTTTTTTCAGTGAAGTACAGGTAAGAGCCATGCATATGGTAATAGCATGGCCTGGTAAATTGATGGATGAATATATAAGCTCATCAGTAAATTAATGCCTGTATGCATATGCTTCTTAGTTATACTGTTATTACCAACTACATTTTTGATGAAACGTTGTACTCATGTGCTCAAGTGGACTTCTTGCTATATCATTCTAGGCAGTTTATCACAGTGCAGTTAAGAAGACAAATAATTCTTAAATCTGCCAAATAAGCATTTATGACTTGCAATACTTGTCCATAATATTCATCTAGTTTGTCTTAAATATTCCTAATTTATAAGAGGTGTAGTGACACAAGAGTGTTCATTGCAGTAAATAAAATACATAGACGGTGGTGATTATGTATCTGTAAAATAACTTTTTATGCATTTTTGTGACAACAGCACTCAGCAATTGCATTTAGGAAACTTTCTGTCAAGTTTCTAAGTTGTTAACACTTCTATATATATATATATATATATATATATATATATATATATATATATATATATATACACACACACACACACACACTGCTAACTCCTAACTGGTAGACATCACTCATCTGTGAATCATTACCAATAACTCAGTTGCTGTTACTACTCTGCATAGGAGAGTCTCATGCTGAAACCTGTACTGAAATTATTAGTAAGCAGCATTCTTATTTTTTTCCTGAGCAAGAAATCTTACATTACACTTTCAGAACACTTCTAATAAACAAAACAAACTTTAACATGGGAAATAGAGTTTAATGTTGTTCACCTAAAATCCCTTCAGATTATGAGCTGAATTCAAGACAATAAGCATTATCCAGACCCAGACCCAGAGTCAAACCCAAAAACAAGCGCACAATGAAGGTGCTGAAGGATCCAAGCTCTTCTTGCCAAAGTGGACTATTTGTTGAATATCTACCATTACTGAGGTCTTTGCACAGTCATACTGAATTTCTTCATATAGGATCTCAGTACATGTAATTCATTTCGCATGGTCAGAACCCTAGGCATTATGAGGATTAATGAAGGGTAAAGAGCACCAGGTTTGTAAAGTTAAGTGAAATTTGCATGTACATATTATAGGCTAAAGTATATTCTAAACTGATATATTGCTAAACACGTAGCAGAAAACACTTCAGTAGGACCCCCAGTGATATTTTGCTGCACTTGTAATATTAGGAAATAACCGGGATAAGCCGAAAGACACAACAACATACTGGGCCATTCAGTTATGCAGGGTCTTTGTAACAGGTAATCTTGTTTTTCCTCATAAAATAAGCTAAAACGGATAAAACACTAGATATGCCATTCTGCTGTCTTTTGTGTTCTCACTTTAATATCTCAGCTGCTGCCTGTGACACACACACACACACACACACACACACACACACACACACACACACACACACACACACACACAGTAAAAAAGCAAAGAAGCTAACTTGTGATATTGCTGTCTGCAATTGTACATACAGAGATAGAAGGCAACTACTGAAAGACTTTACCAATGATCCAGCAGAATCAAATGTCTGACATGTCAAAGTCTAATGACAGATCTAGAATATAAATGATAATAGTTTTGACACCTCACAATAAAGAGAGCATTGAAGACAATGGTGACAGCTATCTCAGCACTGTGACTGGCTCAAAACTAAAATAGGGAAAGATAATGGATGTTATTATCTCTTAAATATGAATCCAGGCCTTAACACAGTACTTTTCAAGAACTTTACCAACAAAGGTTAGGTCTTGAGATAGATTCATGGTTTTCCAAGATGTCATGATCTAAACCCGCTGAGTTGGAAATACTTATCTTTAAGAGAGGTGAGGACAACCTGCTGTACAACTGGAGTTAGCACATACAAACACACTAGGATAAGCCTGGTTGGACACTGATCTAGTTTACAACTAGTAGTAATACAGATATGAGTGAGATTTTCACCAGATCAAGAGGTTTAGCTAATGGATTAAGTGAATATTCAACAGAAATATTTTAGCATATAGCTATTAAATCTGTAATTACGTGCAAGTGATTGAGTTATACATATCCAAAACACAGCTTTCTTATGCCTGACAAAACAAATACAAAAATCAGGGAGTTCAGTGGGTACACTCAGGTTTATCAAGCCATGACACTTCAGCTGTACTATGACACACAGTGTCTCCCTTATACAAGATGCAAAACATGGAGTAAAATTGTTTGCAAACTGTTGTACAAAACAGTGCAACATGGTAGTGCACTTGCATATCACCAATCCCTACCTCCAAGACTGCAGAAACTTAGAGAAATGGAAAAACATGAAACCGACCTTTCCCTCTCCTCTGCATCCTTACAACAAAGCACGTAATTCTGACAAAAAAGCTCCACTGTATTAATGTACTGACAGCAGCTAAATTCGATTTAAATAAGATACTTCAAGATCTGACAATATAGCAACAAATACAAAATCGACAGCAGTGCACTCAGCTCTGCTGTATTCAAAGTGAGCTCCATCATCTCATTTATATGTGTATACACACACACACACACACACACACACACACCTTCCCTGAGCATAATTCCCATTTCAGAAAAAAATAAAAAAGTTTCCTTACCCCGCTCGCTTGCATTCAGTCAGTTAAATCCGTTCAGAGTGCCGTTCCTGCTCGCAGAGCATTTGAACAGCCAGAAATGTGTGCACGATGTGAGCTCCTCAAGCTCAATTCTGACAGGTTGGTAGCCCTGAAGGAGCTGATGTCATCGCACACGTGATGACATCAGCTCACAAAACACAAAGCGCGAAAAATAAAAAGGAAAAAAATAGGAATTTGGAACACTGAGTAACGCAAAAAGTAATGCACATTTACATAACTAGTCATCAAAAAAGTAACATTACTATTACTGCGTTAATTTATTGAAAAGTAACAGCTAGTATTACTAGTTATTAAAAAATGTAATATGTTACAGTAACGAGTTACTCCCATCACTGAGTATTCCTCATCAAACAAAAATACATGCATTCTGTTAGAACTGTCAGCTTTTGTCATAACAGTGCCTCTCCTTTGTCAGGTTTCATAACCCTGATATTCTTGTTTCTCGTCAATTCTTTAAGCAACTTACATTCACTAACAGACAGGTTGCTGGTAGGGGGCATGTAATTGTTGATTTGAACAAATTCCCTAAAACTAAAATTGCACATTTTTTTGAAAATAATAAAAGGTAGAGCTAGAGGGGATTAAACACACTGCTTCTCCATAAAACACTTAATTCGTATCTACCACTTGTGTCTTTGAACATTGATTTGAAATTTAATTTCTTAAGAAAAAGTTTTAGATCCAATAACAAATCCTGTGTTCACATGTGCACAACAGGCACAAATGTCTGCCCTTTACTAGTAACTTACATTCCAAGTAACCTTGCTTTGTCAAGTTGGCAAAGTATGTTAAATAGTTAGCCATTAAAACTTAGCTCAAGAATTTTTTTTGGAATCCACGCTATGTCTCCTTTGACAGGGACAGGTATCTAATCCACTCAGTGATTTCTATGGCAACCTGTTTCTCCTGCATCATCCTTGCAAACCCTGTCTCAAGAGGGGAGGATGACATAATGGTTAAGGTGTTTACCTTAAAGACACAAGGTGCAGGGTTTGATTCTCACATGGGGTAACTGGCTAGGCTTCAAATGGCCCAAAAGGGCAGTTAGCCTAGTACTAACTTATGAACTTATGAACTATTCAGCCTGGAGGTGTTGTGCTCTTACTGCCATTAATTATACAGAACCTGCCAAGGTCCCTTTGGTGCTTCAACACAGAAGACCCAATTTTATCCTTCACCTCTTGATCCCATGATAGTCATGAAAGTGGGTCCAATACAATACTCATTTCTGAACTGGTGGCAGTGATTCAGTGGGTTTTCTGCTTCAGGGGCCAGAAACCCAGTCTGAGGTCACAGTTCCCTGCTGCTGGTGCCTATGATACTGTGAGGTCTTCCTACGATGGCTCTTTTTTTTTCTGTCATTAGGGGGTCTTATGTTACCTCTTTGAGTGCAGACTTGTTTCTTGGCACCTATGTTGCTGTGTCATGGGTTCTCAGTTAAGGCTTCTGTGGCATTGACTAAGCCTCCAACTAGTCAAACTGCAGGTTCTGCTCCTGACCACCTGATGTCTAAAGGAACAGCACCAGTCAGGCAGTCATGGGCACATTATCAATTTGTTCATACATAAGTGTTTCAGGAAACAGTGTCCTTGAGTGCTTTGCAGATGACCCAAGGAATTTTAGTTTCAAGCCCAGTGGTTTCTAAGCATCTGTTTTCTTTCTCTGATAAAGAGGATTCTGTCGAAATTCCAAGGAAGAGAGGACCAGGCAGCCTCACACTATTGAAACTTGTATGAATGAAGGGGATAGCAGGGTTCATTTTAATTAATCTTTGCCTCTGGAGGACTCTAAATTTTGTGATGTTACAGATGATGAAGGAAAGAGGGACCTCTCCCAGAAATTCTGTCTGCAGAAGAGATTTTGGGAGTTTTGTTTTTTCATTGGGTGGCTTCCTAGGTGGATCATACTTGGGTTGGTATTATAGCAGATGCAGTCAGTGCAACTTGGGATAATCCAGACACTGTAGCCCTCTGCCCTTTCAGGTCCAGTAGCATCTTGCGTCCCCTGCCAGACTGTGTAGTATTAGTGGGACACCCCTAGGCTGGAAGTTACTGCTGGTGTCTACTCTTAAGAGGAGTCCCCCGTGCTTTCTCTGCAATTTTTACTTTCCTGACATGGAATCTAGAGCTGTGGACAGGATAGGGAAGCAGGTCTTCACCTCTTCCACTTTGTATCCCAGTGCATAGAATTCTGTTATAGATGCTTTATTTTCAGTGGGATGTTTTGGATGAAGTAATGCATACACCGCTGAGGGCCTTCTTGCCAGTCCTAACAAATAGAAGTTTAGTAGTTAAGCTTCTACATTTTCCATAGTTAGCAACTTTATGGAGCTACCTGGCAGTGGAATCTGGCTTAGCTAAGCACAGATGCTCTTGGTTGCACCTTAATACCACCACCAAGGACAGTAATACTTATGGATGCAGTCTTTAAGGGACATTTGCAATTCAGATATGAACATGACTGATCTCTCCGGGGCTTGAAGGAAAGGGTTAGTCCCTCTTGGCCACTGTGGTCACCTTCCTTCCCAGCACTTTTCTAGAACTTAAAAAGAAGCCAGAGAGAACTTTTTATTGTGCCTATCAGAGCCCACAGCAACAGGAAGCTGAATGAAATGAGTCCTCTCCCACATCCCTTGGACCAGCAGTATTATGGCACCTGGATCCAAGAGTTTTTTCTAAGGGAAGCATGGGGAGGGGGGGATTCTTACATTCTTGACGTCCACTTTGTGCCCTAGAAGCGGTCAGCAGGAGGTTCTTCCTTTACCTGCCTCAGCTGTACATATCCAGAGAATGGTGTCTTGGAATAATTGACAGTTATAACTTGCATTCTTTTCGCTGATGGTAACATCCTGCATTCATTTTTTTGGGTCATTTAAACAACAACTCAGATTGGCACATTACTGAAAACATTTCCATTTCTGAATGTTTCAGTTTCTGAACATTTCTTATGTTCAGTCAAGTAAATTTCCATTATGTTTAACATTACTGCATTTATACAGAGTTTGTTGTAAACCAAGGTCAAAGCATAATACTGATCTATTCATTTGTTTCTACACTGTTTCCAACTGCACTTCTGTCTTTTTTTTCACACTGCAGCTTTTACAAACAAAGCTTGGCTTTACTTTTTTCTAAATTAATTTTGCAATAAGCAGTTGTACCCTGATGTCTGGAAAATTCCACAAAATGCAATTATATTTTCTATCTTAACTTGCAAATAAGTAATATCTAGGATAATTTACTTGAAGCAATTCATTTGAATACTTGTGCATTATCACTTAGCCTAACAAGATAGACAGTAGTTTAATTTCTTCCCCTCTGGTTCCCACACAGAAATATTTTACTCTCCATCACTACTGCCTCTTCATCAGTCCCAACCTTTGGCACTGTTTAGCAGGCCATCTCAGCACTGATACAGGTACTGTTTTTTTTTTTAAACACCTTTATTCATTTATTACTCAAGATATAGGCACATGTATGGAGAGAGTTGGGGTCAAAATAGAGAGATGAAGTCAGCAAGCAAAAGAGACTAGTATTGCTGGAATTCATTTCTTCCTCAGGTCTTGGTGAGTACCTGTACTAGGTGAACCATGTTTTTTACAAGTTTCACCAAGATGACACTGATATATAGACTGTATTTTATATAGCATATATCCTGGAGAGAAGTATGTTAAAAATAAAAGATAGTTGGGTGCACAAGATCCAGGATAACAAAGAGCCCAATCCTGGTAAGGCGCACTAGTGCCAGGACTGGAAAACATGACCGTGTAGAATCGTCAAGACATAAGCTTTCCTACAATGGGGCTAGGCCAGGTCCGGGGGGAGGATGCCCCCCCGGTTGTAGAAGTAAGTAGCAGTTGACAAAAATCACAAAAACTGATGGACTAAAAAAGAGCCATTAAGACAATGGAGTTGGACTGTTGAGGAGAAGAAAGAAATTGTGTATTGTTACTATTATGCAAGAAGCCCAGAATTTGTAGACAGAAGATATACAAAAAGATGAAGAAACATTGGAGGAAAGAAAAATACTTCCACATGAAAAACTTGTCAGGAGCATCAAGATTTATGAAAAGCATTATATAGTCCAAGAAACTTTGGGCCGTTTGGAAAAAGAAGCGACTGAGAAAATGGGAAAATATAAAGAACAGAATCAAGAGTCTTTTGAAAGGTCTAAAAAAAGAAATATGGCCATGGGAAAGAGAGAGAGAGAGATCTGATATGGTGCAATATCTATGCAAAGGATAAAGCCAAACTAACACACAAAAAAGGCAGCACCGAAGATATTCGAAGAGCAATATAGGCAAAAGCATCCAGATGTGGAAAATTTCACAATACAAAAAAAAATAAGATCACAAAGAGGGAACATAGACTAGAAGATTAGTAAAGTTTAAGTTAAAATAGAAGTTGAAGTTATGGAATATTAGCAAAGTGAAGGATTTGGTGTAGAAGGTCTAACACAGGTTATATCACAGCATGATTGAACAACTGGTCCCCAAAGTAAGGAGAAACAGGAGGAGCAGGAGACACCTGAAGAAATATGGACATGGAAAATAGATTTAATATGGTGCAATATTTATGCAAAGGAAAAAGCAAAACTAATCAAAACAAAAAGATATTTTAAGAGAAATGCAGGAAAAGGCATCCACACATGGAACATTTTCCAATACAAAAAAATTAAGAAAACAAAGAGGAAAAGTAGAAGAGGAATAGTAATGGAGAAGTTAAAGAAATAGAAACTGAGATTATGGATTATCTGCAAAGTGAAGGATTTAGTGTAGAAAATCTAACTCTGATAACATCACAGCAGGATAGAGTAATGGATCCCCAAATTAAGGAGAAATCAGTGGAGCGGGAAACCTCTGATCAATTGCTAAATGTCGATACTTAAAAGCCTTCCATAGGAAACCAGTACAAACATTCAGTTGGAGTTGAAGAGCAAGGGAAGGAACAGGAAACTGTGGCAACTCTGATGCAGTCAGTGTTGTGGAGTGAGGCTAATGAGCTCCCATGTGAAAGAGCAACAGATGACGCAGGATGAAGCTGAAAAGAATGTGGCAGATGTTCTGGAACTTTCTGTAGAATGCCCACAGGAAATGGAGAACAAAGAATTTGCTTTCAGTTTAGAAGAAAATGATACAAGAGTTGCTTGATTTAATAGAGATGGACAGATGTTAAGATCAGTGAAAGAAATAGACTGCAGAAAGTCAATAAAACCCAAAAAGTTAGTTTGATAAAACAAATGAACACCATCATTAGGACTGTCCATAGAGATTCATGTGATGTAACAGAAGTAAGTAGGGTATATTACTGTGCAGCTAAATGAATAACCGAGTCGTACCACAAAAACACAGGGCTGTAAGGGAAAGGAAGGCGAGAAATCAAATGCCATCATGGAAGTATCAAATAGAGAATCTAAGACCAGAAGTGTCACTGGTATAGAAGGGGGAACAGATCAACAAAATCTAGAAGATATGCAGATAAATATAAAAGAAGAGTACAAAATAAGCATATTATTGATGACTCAAAAGAGTTTTTATGTAGAGAACTTGCCTTTTGACGACATATAAACTGTATACTGAAATTGATTCCGACAGAGTTTATAGTCCTTTGCAAGAAAACTCAATCATGACAGTAGAGAAAAAGGGTAATAAGAGAAGTCTTATGGACATTTTGTTAAATAGTCATAATGGAGAACTGTAAAAACAGAAAGCATCTAAGTGTGGCATGGATAGACTACAAAAAATCATTCATGGATAAAAGTGCTTAAAAATGTATGAGATGCACCCTACACTGATCAATTTACATTACAGTGACCATAAAACAATGGCAAACCACTTTGCAGTTAAGCCATGGTAAAGGACAAATTATTATTTCAGGAATAAAAATTCAAAGGGGAATATTCCAGGGGGACTCTGTCACCGGTTCTCTTTTGTCTTGCCCTTAACCCATTAAGCTGTCTACTTAACATATTGGGTCATGCCAGCAGTTTGGCTCCCAGAAAACAACAAAGTGTAAAGACTTCTCATCCTTTTGTAGATGACTTAAAACTGTATAGCTCGTCAGATGAGGAACTGAAAACACAACTGCAAGTGGTCAAAACTTTTTCAGATCGTGTAAGAATGTCATTTGGTCTTGATAAATTAGCAAAAGCAATCTTTAAAACTGGAACTCTGCAGCACCAAGAAAACATCAGTTTGGGATAGGAATGTAATATAAAAGAACTTGAAGAGGGAGTGTATAAATGTTTGGGAATTTTAAAGTTTTTTTGTCTAGTCCTTCTAGCATGTCGAGGGATCAGTTGCTAGTGTCCTCTCCTGCTCAGCTGGTGAACCTGGGAATATTGAGGCAATGTTACAATTGCCTCATGTACACAGACATCCCTCTCCTCCTCCCACAAAACACAAATACATGCGAGAGATGCAACTATACGGCCAAACTGGAGGCTGAGCTCTCTCAACATAGGACTGGCAAGACCAGTCAGGAGGAGAAGGTTACCACACACACTATAGACCCAGTCTCACATAGTACCATCACAACCTCAAATCATACACATAAACACACAAAGACATACTCGGCGGCTCTGATCAAAAATCTACCAAAACAGCAGAGGCCACCAAAGCAGACACCCAAACAACCACCACCTCAGAACACAACACCTGCAACACATAGACCTCACAGTCAGAGTGTCAAACAGTCACAGCCCTTAAGGCCAAACACAATGCCAGACACACTAGTCATTGGTGACTCCATAGTCAGACACACTGACGCCCCGATACCAGACTGAGTAAGGAGAAGGTCACAGTAAGCTGCCTGTCGGGTGCTAGAATCCGCCACATAACGCAAGCACTCAGGTCTCTCAACAGCAGGTACAAATACGACTCAGTCATTGTCCACGCTGGTGTAAACGACCTGAGACGCACCTCCTTGGACTACATGAAAAGAGACATTGAGGAGCTCTCTGATTATGTAGCCCAGGCAGGTATGACCCTGACCTTGAGCAGTATCCTACCTTCACCAAGAATGATGCCACAATACAGAGATAAGATGATCAGCTTTAACAATTGGCTTAAACTCTGGTGTCATTCAAAGGGGATCCAATGTCTGTCTGCCTGGGATGACATGCTGGACAAGCCACGCTGCTTCGCAAAGGACGGCTTGCACCTGTCACCCCGGGATTCCGGATATTGGCAAAGGCTCTTGCCACCCCCATAGTGCCTTTTTTAGGCAAGGCTCAAATTCTAATCCTACCACCCTAGAACACAAAAACGAAAAAAACTAAGGGTAATGCTGCTCAATGCCAGAAGTCTAAATCTCAAAATGCACGCACTCGAGGCCCTTCTCAGTATGGAGAACATCGATGTCTGTGCAGTGACAGAAA
This sequence comes from Protopterus annectens, assembly GCF_019279795.1. Taxonomy (NCBI): domain Eukaryota; kingdom Metazoa; phylum Chordata; order Ceratodontiformes; family Protopteridae; genus Protopterus; species Protopterus annectens. Next base: position 35,627,741 of record NC_056730.1, read on the forward strand.
CCTGGTTCAAGGCTCCTGAGAGCACCCCAGCACTATCAGGTTTTACCTCTTATCATGCTCTGGCCCCAAAATCCGGACAATACCAAGAAAGGAGGGGTATCCATATTCATCAAAGACACCCACACCTCAAGACTGGTGGCAACGCACGATGCATCGGAGACCATCCAGGTGCAATTAACCATAGGCAAGACTGCTCTGCAAATTGTAGCATGTTACAGGCCACCCTCACAAACTCAGGAACCTCACATGGCCTTCCTGAAAACACTAGAGGGGATAAATGTATCACCAAACACCATCATACTAGGTGACTTCAATTACCCTAATATAGACTGGGAACACTACTCAAGCCCAAACACCCTAGCCCAAAAGTTCCTGGAATTCATAAACTCAAATGCCATGGAACAACTAGTCACCATCCCCACAAGAGGAGAAAACATACTTGATCTCATCATCACGAACATGGGAGCACAATGTTCAACACCGAAGTATACCCCTCACTGGTGAGATCAGATCACAAACTAATCTCGCTGGAGGTCCTCATCCCACCCCACCTGAAATAAAAAGACCACAGTAAAGAACTTCTAAGCCGACTTCACACTTCTAAAGACTAGTGTGGTCTCCTTTAAGGCCCCGAGCCGGGCGGAAAACAGTACTCAAGCCGCTGAATCACTTACAAATGCCTTCTACCAGCACCTGCAGGACTGCATGGATAAGGCAATCCCAAGCAAAACAAAGACTCTTTGTACCAAAGGCAAGCGTCCAGTCTGGTGGACCCCAGCCATAAACAAACTCTACAACAAAAGGAGGAAGCTACTACAAGATAGAGCAAAATCCTTAAAAGGTAAGACACCCTTGATCACTATAAGTAAAAAACTAAGAGCTCTCATAAAATCATCCAAAGCAAATTTTGAGAGAAAAATAGCTAAAGACTCAAAAGACAATCATAAGGCCTTCTTTAGCTATGTTAGAAACCTGGGAGGAACCTCCCAGATATGCTTAGAACTAGTTCAAAATGATGTGAAGATTACTGTTCCTACAGACATTGCCAACATACTGGCTGACAGGTTCAGTGCAAACTTCTCCCCCAAAAGGAGAGATATCTATACCAAGCGATTGCAGCCCCCCAAACATCTCCAACGCCCAAGTGAGAACTGCTCTCTCCAAAGCAAAAAACACAGCATCCATGGGACCTGATGGTGTCCCCGGCTGTGTGCTCCACGAACTCAACGAGGAATTAAACCCACAGCTAGGACAGCTGTTTAATCATAGTCTTACCTCTGGATACATACCCAGGAAGTGGCGACTGCAACTGTGGTCCCACTTCACAAAGGCGGTGCCTCCACCGACCCTGGAAATTACCGCCCATTAGCTTGACAAGCCTTATCTGCAAAGCCATGGAGAGGATCATAATGGACCTCATAAATAAAGACATAGGGAATTTGCAGACTTTGGATCCATCCCAGTTTGGCTTTGTCAAAGGCAGATCATGCCTTCTAAACTTGGTTGACTTTTTCAAACAGTCACCAAAGCCATTGATGAGGGAAAGGCAGTCCATACAGCCTACCTCGATCTGGCGAAGGCCTTGATACAATACCCCACTCGGGTATCATTGAAAACTCATCAGCTTAAATGTTAACCCATACATCACAAGATGGGTTGCAAACTGGCTGAGTGACAGAACCCACAGGGTCAGAGTTGCTGGCGCCATGTCAGACTCAAAGCCTGTCACAAGTGGTGTACCACAGGGCTCAGTCCTGGGCCCACTCTTGTTTGGCATCTACTTTTCCAAGTACAAGCAAACACAGGAGGGTTATGGCTGACAAAGTTTGCAGATGACTGCAAACTGGCCATAGTGGAAAACACATCTGACACAGATATCCTTCAGAAGGGTCTCACAGAAACGGATAACTGGTGCCAGAGCCATGGCCTAAAGTTAAATGCCAAAAATGCATAGTCATACCCTTCGGGAAAAACAAGGTTACCCCTAGCTACCAAATAGGTGGCAATCCACTGAGCATAGAAGAAGTTATCAGGGACCTGGGGACCCAGGTTGATAGTAGTCTGTCATTCGACACCCATGTAGCTAAAGTAGTTAGGAAGACCTTCTACATTGCCCACCTTATCATGAAGGGATTCTCATCTAGATCAAGGGAGGTCATAGTCTCCTATACTCATCACTCATCAGACCAATGATTGAGTACAATGCCCCATTCGGAATGTATCTGACCCGACACTTGCAGCAGCTGGAGAGGCCACAAAAGTTCCTCACCAAAAGGATAAAGGGTCTCAAACATCTGTCCTATGCTGCCCGACTGAAAGAACTCCAGCTCTATTCAGTCGCCACCGCTTGCTCAGAGGTGACCTTTGCCTAACATACAAGGCCATGTCAAACCCAGATTTGATGAATATGCTTCACCTCAAAAATCTAGATCCGTCAGAGCCACAAGGGCGGAGACTTAAACCTCGACACGGCTATTAATAGGACGCTGGAGGGATAGATTCATCACCCAAAGACTCCCTATGCTGTGGAATAAAATCCCGGTATATGTGAGGCAGAGCACCTCGCTGGCCTTGTTCAAGAGAAATCTTGACCAATGGATGGGAGATCGCAGATATACCCCAGGGATTACCTCAGTGTCACTGCTCAACAGAGGCACAGCAAAATAATGGGTATAGTTCCCCATACTAAAGGGGTGGCGTAAGCCACAAAACTATGGGCTAGGCTTGTAAATGCCCTCGGGCAGATAGCCTAGTATGAACCTATGAACCTATGAACCTATAAGATTCAACAATAAGACATGAACAAATGCAAATAAAAGTAAAGAATATTTCAGAAGGCTTTAATACTGAAAACAGTGTTGACATCTAGGAATAAAGTCCAAGCTGTAAACCAATTTGCTCTTCCTGTCTACCTTACAGTTTTTGAGTGAGTGACTGGCCCCAAAAGGTGTTAGTTGAACAGGAAAGCAATAAGGATGCTTCATGCTCACTAAATTATTTATAGAATTAGTGCATGCCAAGACTTAAATATTCCCTGTTCTGAATGTGGTATGGGCCTCCTTGAAATATATTTACATTTACAGTGCTGCAGTCATGGGACTGCATAAATATCTGCTGACCTCACAAGACCCAAATGTAGTGAAAGTGTTGAAACGTGAGGAGAATAAGTCTAAGATGACTTCCCTGATTACTTGAGCAGAAGCATGTGTCAAGTCAGAATGGAAATCAAACCAGAACTAGATAAAAATCAGGAAGCAACTGAATGTGCCAAAAAAACAAAAGCAAGAATGTAAGGTGAATGATCAGAAGAGAAGGCAAGAAACATGGAAAATGCATATAGTTGCAAGTATAGATTGAACGCAGGAATGGTTAAGGAGAGGTGAATTTAAACCAAAAGATGAAAGGTTAATATTGTTGGCCCGCATGCATGTTGGTTTACAAAGTCCAGTGGACATGTGGGAGAAATTGATAAATGTAGTTTTAGTAAACCAGAATTGGAAACAGTTGCACATCTTGTTGCTGGTTGTGATATACTAATGGCAGTAGGACAGTTCTGAAAGGCATAATAATGTGGCAAGACTGTTGCATTGGGGATTGTGCAAATATAATGAAGTAGCTGAAAAACACTGGAAACATGAGCCACAAAGCATTATAGAAAATGAAGTTTATATCATATGGGATCACTCGTTTCCAGTAGTTCAAAAATAGATGCAAGAAACCCAGATGTAGTAGTCCATGAAAAGAAGACAAAAGTAGCATTGATCATTGAAATTTCTACACCCAGCGACAGCAGTGTCTTGCCTACAGAACGACGGTCATAAAATAACCAGATTGCAGGCAGGAACATGGGCAGTGTGGAAGAAGGATACCCAATTCCAATAGTATTGGAGCAACGTGTCTTGTAAAGAATTTATAATCATACTTGGATATTTTACTGATGCATGTAACTCAATACGAATTGTAGAAGGAGTCATTGCTGAGCACGTTGCAGGTGCTGCGAAAAGCACTTCTGGCTAACATCAAAGACTGAAACAGTACTAATTTCATTAATTTTAATCATACTTTGACTTAGGAATGGGGTCCATTCCTGGCATGGTATTAGAAACTCAAAAGACATAGAGAAATTAAAAAAATTGAAAAGAAAAAAGTATATATTTAAATTGTTTCCTTTTACATACATTGTACATTAAATTTGTTTTCTTTAACAACTGTCATTTAGTCCAGCATTACATAAATTGCTCAATTATTGCCTTCCCGTAAACCTCACTTCATCTCATGAATATTATTCTGCATGTATTGTGATTATAGGTGTCGAGTTGGATGTAAGCCTTTTTCCTTCTCTGATACTTTGGTAACAGGAAAAGAGGAAGGCCTAAGATAAGGTTTATGGATGTGGTGAGAGAGGACATGCAGGTGGTTGGTGTGACAGCAAGATGCAAAGGACAGGAAGAAATGGAAACAGTTGATCTGCTGTGGCGACCCCTAACAGGAACAGCTGAAAGAAGAAGAAGATACTTTGGCATTCCATTATGCTTTTGGTTTTGGTAACTTTGGAAGGAATTCCCATGGTGTGGAGTGCTACTTTGGCTCTGCATATTGAAGTAGATGCCTCAGATCCAGTGTTGGAGTTGACTTCTTTGGCAGCATTTTGGGTGGTTGAATCTTTGGCATTTGAGCCATCCACCCAAAGGCCAGTGGTGTTACTGTGGCCTATGGCTGGCGCTGCCATTGTCTAGTTTCCAGTTGTGATGTATTTGATATTACTTCCTTTATAGCCAGTCATGGCTCTTCAGTGTCAGTTTCCTCTTGCCTGAGCTCCACTCTAAGGTCAGGTATGGTGTCATCATTGCAAGTAGCCCTGCCCCAGCCACCTTTGAAATTTGTAGATGCTGCAGTCTTGATCCAGTATTCATTTTCATTTGCTCCTGTGGCCGCAAGCTTTTCTTAGAGGGACAGAGGATCATAGAGCCGGCAACAAGATCTTCAGCTAGTATTTGAGTTGTATTTTCCTCCATAGAATTGACCCCTCCACAGGTAGTGGGAAATGAAACTGTGTGCCAGAATACATGGACTGTCCTTTAGAATATCCTCCACACAAATCTAGAATTAGGGGAGATCCCTCAAATGGATATAACAGATGGGAGGGCCTTCTGATTACAATTCATTTCCATAGGACTTCTTGCAGAAGACCTTCCTATCTCTTCTGACTCTTTGGTGGTTCCTCAAGCTGACAAAGTGGTTGAGCTCACCTTTAAGGTGGTTTGAAAAGCTTGGTCAAGATCATTTCCGGAGGCTACACTATTCCTTTTCATAGAACATCCCAGCCGTACTCTTTTCTCCTATTGCTCAACATCCTATCCATAAGAGTACAAACAACCAGAAGTTTTTACACTTGTGAAAAAGAGCCATCCAAGAGGTCCCGTCAAACAAGAGAGAACCAGCCACAACTGAAGGTTATTTTTAATCTCCCAAAAGAGAGAACCGCAGGCCGGTTTTGGATATTGCAGATCTCCTCAACCAGTTTGTACCAAAAGGAAAAATACCAGATGGTCATGGTGCAGCTCCTCTTTCCATATACATCAATAGACTGCCTGTGTTCTTTGGACCTCCAAGATTCCAAACTTTACTTAGAGATCCCAAATACATCCAAGAGGATTCTTTATCCTTGGGTTGGGTCAGTCACTTTAGTTTCTGGGTGCTTCCATTTAGTCTTACCTCAATGTATGTCTGTCATTGCAAAGTATCAGAGGCTGCAAGAAGTAAAAATTTTTCCTTGCTTAGATGAGATGACTGGTTCATATTGTGGTGGCATTGGTCTATACATGATAATCTCTTCAGCTGATGTTCTTTGTGTTTCACTGTTGCAGTCATTACATTTGGGTAATCTGCTGGCAGGTTGCCCTCAGTCGGCCTGATTAACAAAGTCTTGGGTCCTGCTTCGGTTGCTGTCCCTTCTTCCATAACGTCAGGTTGTCAGCGGTATAAAACATGCAGCTGACGCCATTACATCAGTCTTTCTTGCCGTGCGGTGCCCGAAGCAGAAACAGTTCACAAGTGCCGGTTGGCCGACCACTAAAATTTTCATTTTCATGTTTCAGATCCGAAGTCTTCAACTAAAAAAGCTGTACCCCGTTGGGGAAACTTTTTCTTGCTCCTTACCGATGTCGGTAAAAGTTAATAATTGCATTACTTGTGGGAAGCAAATACCTCATAAGGATTTTCATTTGTACTGTATTCCTTACCTAGGCCCTGACCACAACGTACCTTGCTGTCGGTTTTGTACTTTATTTAATCAACGCACTATCAAACTTCAGTACATTTTTGCTTCTAAATGTTTTGGCCCACGCTTAAATTATCCAGAAATGTCATCAGTTAGCAATCAGACTACCGGAATACCTAAAAAAAAATGCAAAGAAAAAGACAGAGACAGGCCATTGAGGTCCAAAACTGCTGACGACGCTTATCCTAAGCCAGTCACCAGTTCGCCGGTACTCAGTGAGGCGCTTTTGCAGCCCCTGATACCCGCTACTTCCGATTTGCAAGCCTCTACTGCGACCCATTCAGAGTCCGGTATGCTGCAAGATGCTTCAATTATGGAACCCGCAGATGTCTCTACCTTGGATGAGTCCGGAGCCGCTGGCAGGCACCAGCTTCTGAGGGTGTTTTAGGCTTACAGACTTGTATATTAGACCGACTCCATCTTCAAAACTAAGGCCAAAATCACGACCTATGCCTAAAAAAAATATGCCTGGGCCACATGTGCAGGCCCCTATGCCTAAAAAACAAATGATCAAAATAGCTGAAGATTTAATTACTCTGATCAGGGGTAGCCAACCCCCCTCCTTCTAAGAGGCCTAGGCAAGACATTGATTATGAATCTTCTGAACAGGATTCTATTTCTTCTGACTCTTCTAATGAGCAGGAATTGTCTATACCTACTTATGAGGACTCTGATGCAGAAGATTTCATTCCTTCTGCTTCTCCCCCTGAGGATTTTTCTTTTGGGGAAACTTTACATACCTTAAGGGAACGTTTCCACTGGGAAAGTCAGGATTTTTCTGAATCTAAAAAGAGACTTGGGGATTTTCTTCTTCTTCCTCAGCATAGGCCTTTGGTTATACCTCCTGTTCTAGACATTGTTGATGTTTTTTCAGAATCTAGTATGGCTCCTGATTCTCTGCCTCCGGCTCCTTGTAAGCCAGACCGATACTACAGGGTTTTAACTCCCACAAATTCCTTTTCAAAAATCCTGTTACAGATCCTGAAACCATTTCTCAGGGTCCCAAGGGCATTAAGGCTTCTCCTGCTAAAAATCCTACCCCTTCTGATAGAGATTCCAGGGCACTGGATAGATGGGGTAAGAAGGTTTACACTTCTGAAACCCTGGCAATCGGAGCTTTAAACTGCCAATTTCATATGTTAAAATATCAGCAGCATATCGTGGGACTGCTTAAACAGAAAATGATGTTGATTTCTTTTGACTGTGTGGAAAATAAAGATTTACAGGATGTGTTGCATTCAGCTGAACAAGTTGGAAAACATACTTTGCAATGTGGTTTTCATTCTTTGGAGGCCTCTTGCAGGGCTGCTGTAACTGGGTCTGTGCTAAGAAGGCATGCTTGGCTCAAAGAGCAAAATCTGCCTGATCATGTTAAAGCAAAATTGATAGTTGCTCCTTTACAACAGGACCGTCTCTTTGGTAATAAGGTTGAAGAAGTTCTAAAAAAGATGGAAGATAAAGCTAAATCTATGCAAACTGTGAAAGATTTCTTACAAGTACAACCTCCAAGATTTAGTAGACACTGGCCTACTAAGAACTGGTCCTTTCCAGTTCCTTCGAGAGCCACCCAAGTCAAACCCAGACATTCCAAAGGCACCAGGTTTCAGTCCCAAGGGACTGTTTGTTTCTTTGACTTTCAGAACAAAACAATGGGGTGCCTCCTCTTCCAAATCTGGAAACAACAAGACACCTCCCTATGGTAAGCAGTCTCAATGACTTCCCTTTACACTTGCCAAGCACTTACTTTTTAGCCGCCCCTTTGGGGGGAAAACTGGCTCTTCATGCAAAAAACTGGCAACTTATAACCCAGGACAAATGGGTTTTAAATATAGTATCCCAGGGATACAGATTTAATTTCCATACGTTGCCAATTCCAAACGGATGGCCAGACCTGACCCCATATCAGTGGGCAGAGGCCCAGAAACAAGTACTTTCCCTCATGAGCATGGGGTCTATTCAGCTAGTACCAGAAGAGGAAAAGGGACAAGGTTTCTATTCAAGACTTTTCCTGGTACCCAGAAAAGACAAATCTTGGTGTCCAATTCTGGATTTATCTACTTTAAACACCTTTCTGGACATCCCAAAGTTCAAGATGCTGCCTCTTCACCAGTTACTTCCTATGCTAGGCAAAGATGCCTGGTTGGCAACTCTAGATTTAAAACCTGCATATCCCAATCAGGGAATCTTGCCGAAGATACCTCCGCTTCAAAGCAGGCTTCTTGAATTAGCAGTTCTCTGCACTGCCCTTTGGCTTATCTACTGCACCCAGGGTCTTTACAAAGTGCCTGGCTCCAATAATTGCATTTTGCAGGCAAAGAAATATTCAAATATATCCATACATGGACGATTGTCTAATTCAGGCAGAAAACAATGACATTCTTCTAAACCATCTGGCATTTGTAAAAAGGGTTCTAACTTGTCTAGGGTACACTATAAACGAAAATAAATCACAAATGGTACCCTCTCAAAAAATTACATTCCTTGGTGCAAGCTTGAATACAACTACCCAGATGGCTTTCCTTACGCCAGAGAAGCAAATTCACTTGGTGACTTACTTCAAACAGGTAGCCACAAAAACCCTGCTTTCTGCAAGGTAAATACTGCAAGCCTTTGGGTTCATAGCCTCCTGCATTCTTCTAATTCCATATGCAAGACTGCATATGAGGAAACTTCAGTGGTACTTAAAAAGACTATGGAGTCCGCATCGTCACAGCCTGGAAACAATGATTCCTATCATACCTTGCCTGCCACTAGAGTTCCTATGGTGGGCAGAGGCCTGCCACCAAAACAAGAGACTGCTATTCACACCACCCCCTGCCGCTCAAACCCTAACTACAGACGCATCAGACTATGCTTGGGGGGCTCATCTGGCAGGGAAGTGCATTCAGGGCAAATGGAGCCCAAATCAAATGCACCTTCATATCAATCAAAAAGAAATGCTAGCTGCACAGAATGCACTGACAGCCGTCAAGGACTACCTTCATCCAGGACAATTGATGATAAAGACAGACAACATCACGGGTATGTGGTAGATAAACAAGCAGGGGGGTACACACTCCTACCCCCTTTGCAGACTAGCCATGGCATTGTGGAACACGGCCTTGACATATCAAGTACAACTACAAGCTCAATTCCTGCCAGGAAGGCTGAATACTCTGGTAGACAAACTAAGCAGAAATCTCATGGACCCACACAAATGGATACTGGAATCACGGATTTTCAACATGTTGAAACGCAAATGGGGGAGCCCAGACATAGATCTTTTTTGCCTCACCCCAGAACTATCAGTTGGACATATTTTGCACAAGAACTCATCACAAAAAAGCCGGGAAAGTGGATGTTCTATCCTTCAGCTGGAAAAACCTATCAGTCTATGCCTTTCCCCCTCTGCCTCTGCTCTCCAAAGTTCTACTAAAAGTCAAACAGGACAAACCAAAAATGATTTAGATTGCTCCAGACTGGCCTCGCCAACACTGGTACCCACTCCTGTGCAGTGTGTCACAACTTCCACCGTGGCACCTGCCTCAGACACCTTACTTACTGTCTCAGCAGAACAACCAAATTCTGCACACTCAGCTCCAAACTTTGAATCTTGCAGCGTGGCTAATCACCTAAATTCACCCTTAGCATCCCTCAGCAAACCTGTGATGGATGTCATTTTGGAGGGGAGAAGACCTAGTAGTAGAAAATCTTATGCTGACAAATTGAAAAGATTCTGTGCTTGGAATCGGTCTCAAGGGATAAGCACAACAGTGCCCAACATTCCTTCTTTTGCAGTACTTAACTGAGATGCTTCACAAGGGCCTGTCCTTTTCTTCCATAAAAATCCATGCCTCAGCCATTTCCGCTCATTACAACACAGGACCTCCCTTCTTCTCTCATCCTCTGCTAAAGCAGTGTCTCATAGGGGCCAAAAACTTAAGACCACCCAAGAGAACTCCAACCCCTGCCTGGGACCTCAATTTTGTATTGGAGAAGCTCACTCTCCCTCCTTTTGAGACTGGTGCTACTGCAGACTTTAAATTTCTCTCCCTGAAAACAGCTTTCCTTTTAGCAGTCACTTCAGCTAGAAGGATTTCCGAATTACAGGCTCTTATGGCAGTGGAGCCTTTCATCATTTTTCATGCGGACAGGGTATCTCTCGGGACCAATCCATCCTTCATGCCTAAGGTGGTATCCAGTGTAGCTCTTAATCAGACCATTCATTTGCCAACTTTCTTTCCCAATCCACAGAACAAGGGGGAGTGGATTCTGCATTCATTGGATGTTCACAGAGTACTTAGATTTTACTTAAACAGGACAAAATCTCAAAGAAAATCTGAACAACTGCTGGTGGCATTTGCTGCAGGGGCAGAGGGAAAGGCTATTTCAAAGCAAACCATTTCCAAATGGGTAAGCCATTGTATTCGTTTCTGCTATATGCACCATGGAAAAACTATCCCCCAGGGGATCAGATCCAATTCCACCAGGGCTGCATCCATTTCAATAGCCTTTCTCTGAGTTGTTCCTGCTAGGGACATCCTAGAAGCTGCTACCTGGAGCTCAGTTCATACGTTCACCAAACATTACCGTTTACCACTTTTCTCTAAATCCAGAGCTGGCTTTGCCACTGCTGTCCTGCAGGGCCTTATAGCTGGTCCTAATGCTGTATAATTCCCTCCACCCAACCATAGCTTTGGGAATATACCCAAATGTAATGACTGCAACAGTGAAACACGAAGAACATAGTACAGTTGTGTACACTTACCATAATTGTAGATGTTAGTGTGTATTCACTGTTGCAGTCCTAGTTACCCTCCCTTCAGCCCCTTTTTCTCTGGCTATACCTCTACTTTCTTTCAATACGCTTAAAAGCCCTTTTGGTGTATTTGCTTTTGGGACTGAAGGTATATTTTTTGTGTTTTTAATTATATTTGCTCCCCATTTGGGGGGCACCTGACATCTGGGGCAAGAAAAACTGATATAATGGTGTTTGCTGCATGTTTTATACCCCTGACATCCTGACGTCATGGAAGAAGGGACAGCAACTGACGCAGGACCCAAGACTTTGTTAATCAGGCCGACTTGAGCATCTACATTTATGGTAAGTGTACACAACTGTGCTTTCTGATCCCTGAGAACTACAATGAACACTACAAATTCCCATATGAAGTTGATGCAGACTCGATTTTTTTGAGTGCCAGTTGGAGACGTGCAGGACCAGCTTCCCATTAAAAAAATAATTCCTCCTATTTACAAACTTTTTTTGTGGTCTCAGTTTGTTACATGGCACACTGACATGTCTTTCATAGTGTAATGGATTGGAATTTAACTGCAGGCTGTCGTGTCTGCTCATTTAGCTTGACTTCCCGAGGTTTAGATGTTTAGATGTTCTTGGGGCAGGCTGCTTATTTTCCACACTGAAGACCTCAGAAGAATGCCTGGTGTATATGGGAGAGGAGCCCAAACCATCTTTTTGTCACAAGCCAGTTTCCTCAATATGAAAGGTTATACACGTCCCCTAAGTAACAGCCATGTTGCCCATTAAGTATTGTTGGGAAATAAAGTTGTTCCCCAAAAGATAGGAGCTGCAGGAAAAGAGTAGAACTATTGACAAGACTTTATACTGCAGCAGTAACCGCTGTATTTGGACATCTCTTGTTACAATGAGCATCTCAAATGGCTGTCCTGTGTTCTTCACAGGAGTTTTCATTGTTGCATTTTCCTTTATAATGGCTGGCTGAAGTGCTAAAGCAGTAATTACTCTGACAATAGACTTGGGATGAGGGAGCTAACAATACCCTCCTGTGATAGTCTATCCTGCGTCTGGAAAACCTGTTCCATTTTTTGTGTTTGCAGTATGTACAGATGGGAAGACCAAGCAACAACCTCATAGGTGCTGGCAGCTGGCACACAGGGTTAATGCTGTGAGCTGTAGTCCCTGTGGTACAGGTTTGATACTTTCAGACCTCACTTGCTTACTATGTGACCTTGAGCAAGTCACTTAACCAAACATTGCTTCTGTCTCTCCTCTGAAAAGAGACTGTCCAGTGGGCCTACTTGGTTAGGAGTGGTGGTGGTGGTTTTAAAGAAGGCTGGAGAACTGAGCCTTCAATTGACTTGGAGTTTTCTACAGTAGTCATAGCAGAAGACAATACCACTTGCTAGCCTTTTGAATACAGTTATTTTTACTGGTCTGCCTTGCTTTCCTGACTTAAAGAAAACAAACAGCTGGTCAGATTTTCCAAAATCTATCTCTGAGTAAATACCAGAGTTGCATATTTATGCCGAGTAACTGAGCAACATATCTCTCTTGTTCTGTGATTTTGGAAATAATGTTAGGGGTGGATTGCATGGTTTAGGGCTACCTGAAAGACCATCCTGGATGTAAAGGAAGAATTACTCCATAAAGACGGTCTTTATGAAGATGCGATAGCCAAGAGGTTTTTAAAACATTGAAGGTACAACCTTTAGCACTGAGGGTTTTAGGACCTTGAAGGTACAATCATTAGCTGACTGAAAAGGTGATGGAGTTAGCTTTCCAAAGTTAGGGTTCTGAGGTGAAGAATCGTTTTTCCCAGGGATAGGGTATGTATGGGGTCTGAGATGAGTACCCTTTTATGAACAGTCCTCCAGAAAGAGTAAGATCATAAGTCAAGCATGTTGAAATAGTAAGGATGCACTTTTACAGACTAATTCTGCTTTCACTTTCACAGGGATGTTAAGAAAGATTAGCACCATATGGAGCTTTTCCTCCATTTGCCTAGATAGGATTTACTGGTAGGTTTGCACACTTCTTGCAGAAGGGCTGTGCAGTAAATCTTGTGAGGGGTCAGAGACCTTCCTTTCATATAGTCAACCTAGGGCACCCAAGACTGGGTTTTAGTAAGGTGTTCCCATGCTTGTTCTTCGGGTTGAAAGAGACAAGGATAATGAGAAAGGGAGTATTAATAGGATTGTTTGCCAGAACCGTTCTCTGAATTGGGTTGCCTGGTGTTCACTTTCTTTTACCAAGATGTTGGGAAGCACTGGGACAGGAAGGAAAGTGTAACATCCAGAACTTTTCTGTAGGCACTGATTTACATGTCAGTTTTATATTGATAGGTCTCCATGCCAGTGTCAAATGAGGGAATACAGTGGCATACATTTCAACCTCTTAGTGCAATAAAAAGCCTAAAATAATGGGCGACAAAGGCGCAAAAATAGGGACAGAATTATTAATCTTATTAACTTAAGTTGCTAGAATTATCTTTGCATACGTTTTCTGAATGATATGAAGGCTGAAACTCGACTGTGTGTCATTTACTGACTTCATTCTTCACTGATTTACTAGACCGCCACAAATTTATGAGGAATAGACCACAAATGTGAGGTAAAACTCTGGACATTCTTTGAAAATCTGGACAGTTGAGAAGGGTATATACAGTGGTATCTAAAGAATCTGTGGGAAGAGCAAAAAAAAAATCCTCTGATCACTCTCATGGAGGATGTATGTTGGTCAGAACAGGTCACGCTAACCTTTGCTTGCCTTTTGTCACCCCCCCCCCCATATATTTTTACTGGCACTCAGAGCCTTCAACTGTGCATGGAGAGCCTACATGGGGATACCTGAGGATGTAGAGAATTTGAGTTAAGAAAATCATGAGCATATCGTCTTCAAGGTAGTGCTTCTGCGAGGTACCTTGCTGATAGCTGGACAAAACCACAGTCCTAGAACATACTGTAACTAGGCGGCACCTATTCTGAAATCCTTTGTGGGCTGGCGTATTGGCTTGATCTAACATTAAAGCTGGATCTTAGTCTCTAAGCAATTTACATTCCTACATTGCAGAACGCAGTAGCAGACAACAAGAACAGCTTCTTGGACACCTGTATACATGAAAATTGAACTTTCCAGGATGGCTGCACACTGATCAACAGCTTAAGTTCAGCTCTCCCAGTGTGAAAAAAAGAAACTGAAATAAGGGCCAGTAATTCTGCCAGTTTTAGTAAAATTCAACTACTGGCTAGTAAGTATAGTGCCTGGATGCCAGCAAAGGAGAAATTTAGAGAGCCTGAAAAAGCTAGAAAGGGCGAAGAGAACACTGACTGGGAAGATTTTTTTATGACCTTTATTGAATTACCACTTGTGACGTAAGCAAACTTGCATTCATATAAAAGTAATCAAACCATATTAACAAGTTCACATAAACATTGTGCATCACATTCTTATGTAATTTAAGCAATGTTACATAAATTATTCAATTTCTGACTTCTCTTAAACCTCATTCCTCCAAAACATTTTTTCTGCATATATTTTTCTTACTGTCCCACAATGTCCAATCTTTTCTATGTAATTTACTCCCACCCTTTTCCAAAAGGTGACACTTCTGTTTTATTTCTGTTGAAATATTCACTACTTCAAGCATAGCTGGCTTAGATTTTGATTTCTGTTTAATAGTAATTGCTTTTTGTTAGCCACCAGAACATAAGGCTTTACTTATGTCTAGGCAATTCATGTCCTATATCCCAGCTCGAAAAATCATTTCCTTAGTTATACTTACTGGCTGAACCAGTATTCCTGACAGAGTACTCTGTAGGGAATTTTTAGTCTGCCAGCTCATTACACTCCCAAAACATGTTTCCAGTTACCTCTTCTCCATCACACTTCCAGCATTTGCCATCTACCTGAGGAAAATTCTTTGTTGCCTGCTTGGGGTATGAAAGTATGATGCAAAATTTCCAGGCAAAAATTCTAAATCAGCTAGATTTTTATTGCACATTTGGGAGCCATGCATATGCCCTCCCTTTGTTTCTTTGTATTGCATATCTAATCTCTCTTCTCAATCTTTTCTCACCTCTTCTGATTCCATAATTATTGTGCAGTGTTTTATATTCCCTACTAATCCTTTTTTAACAGCAGCTTATGTTCTAGATTCATTTTAAACGCTTAACCAGTGCAGGTCTGGTATTTAGTATTTCCCTGACCGTTTCTCTTTGTCTATACTGTTGATATCTATCCCTGATAGGGAAGACAGTCACTAACCTGCAATCCAAATGATTTCTTGGGCTCTTCCCATTCTTTTACATTTTTCTGTTTAATTACTTGTTACTAATACTGTGGTTCATGGTTCCTTTGCCAGCCCTGTCTTGTCTGTTCTCTGTACCTTTAATTACAGTCATCCTTATGACTGGTATTCACCTTACGGATCTGCATCCAAAATCAAATTCTTTCCTCATTTCTTACATTAACCCCCTGCTTCATTGTCATCCCTTTCCACTTTGAATTGTAGCTTTCTGCTTGTGTTATGTACAAGAGTTTTAACTGTGTAGCTCTAAAAATACCCATTCAAATAAGATAATCCTAAACCTCCTTGTTCCATTTGGATGATCAAATTAACCTACACAACTCCTGACCTCTTCCCCTTCCAAATAAAATCCTTCAACTATGAAATCCCGTGATCAGATTCACATGATCCGCTCTGTCCAAATGACATTCCTGTAACATTGCTATTTGCAGTCTGTATTTTTTAATATGATTTAATATTTTTCCTTTTTGCCTAAACCAGTGAGACCATTCACATTCCAAGATAATATGGAAAGTGTTGCCACTTGTGATAAGTCATTATTCCCACCTACTCTATATGGCAGCATTTTAAATTGTCTGTTTCCAGCTTTTGTGATACATGCGCCCATTGATGTTTGTTGGGTTAATCCTTTATACAGTTTTTTCTTATCAACATTGGAACCTATGTCATATATTACAACAGTTTGTTTTAATAAAAACCTCAAATAAAAAAGACAAACACACCCCCAGAATATCACCAGAACTTGTTAACTTAATTCAAACACACACAACTATGTACATCTTCAGATAATGATGTTTAACTCTCCTAACAGGAAACCAGTGTTTTTTATTGCCCTATTAGCTTGCCTCGATAGTACAGCAAAAAGAAAAAAAAAGAAAAATGTAGTCCTCTGTTGGAGCCTGAAAGACGAGGTGAAACATTTATTGTTAAAGGAAAGCTTTTTAATATATTGTGGATATAAAAAATGTACACACCCCTGTTAAAATGCCAGGTTTTCGTAATATAAAAAAATGAGACCACAATAAATCATTTCAAAACTTTTCCCACCTTTAATGTGACCTATAACCTGTACAATTCAATTGAAAAACAAACACATCTGTTAGGGGAAAAAATATAAAAAACATATAATAAGTTGGTTGCACAAGTGTGCACACCCCTAAATTAATACTTTGTTGAAGCACCTTTTAATTCCACCATTCTTGGATAGGAGTCTTATCAGCATGGGACATCTTGACTTGGCAATATTTGCCCACTCTTCCTTGCAAAAGTGCTCCAAATCTGTCAGATTGCGAGGGCATCTCTTGTGCACAGCCCCCTTCAGGTTACCCCACAGACTTTCTATTGAATTTAGGTCTGGGCTCTGGCTGGACCATTCCAAAACTTTAATTTTCTTCTGGTGAAGCCATTCTTTTGTTGATTTGGATGTATGCTTTGGGTCATTGTCATGCTGAAAGGTGAAATTCCTCTTAATCTTCAGGTTTCTAGCAGATGCCTGAAGGTTTTGGGGCAAAAGTGACTGGTATTTGGAACTGTTCATAATTCCCTCCACCTTGACTAAAGCCCCCGTTCCAGCTGAAGAAAAGCAGCCCCAAAGCATGATACTGCCACCATCACGCTTCACTGTAGGGATGGTGTTCCTTTCGTGATGCAAAGTGTTGTTTTGGAATTGTTGCCAAAAAGTTCAGCTTTGGTCTCATCAGACCATAACAGATTTTCCCACATGCTTTTGGGAGACTTGATGTATTGTTTTGCAAATTTTATCCGGGCCTGGATGTTTTCTGTATAAGAGAAGGCTTCCTTCTTGCAATCCTACCCCATAGTCCAGACATATGGAGAATACGGGAGATTGTTGTCACATGTAGTACACAACCAGTATTTGCCAGAAATTCCTGCACCTCCTCCAGTGTTGCTGTAGGTCTTTTGGCAGCCTCCCTGACCAGTTTTTGTCTTGTTTTTTCATCAATTTTGGAGGGATGTCCAGTTCTTTGCAGCATCACTGTTGTCCCATATTTTCTCCACTTTTTGATGACTGCCTTCACTGTGTTCCATGGTATTTCCAATGCTGTGGAAATTTTTTGTACCCTTCTCCCGACTGATGCCTTTCAACAATGAGATCCCTTTGATGCTTTGTAAGCTCCCTGCGAACCATGGCTTTTGCTGTAGCAGGCAACTGAGTATATGTCAGTAAAATACTACTAGGACAGCTGAACTTTATTTGGTGTTAATCAGTCTCTTTAATTGATGGCAGGTGTGTACCCAAGAAGACTGAATGCTGTAATTAAATCCAAATGTGTTTCAACAAAGTATTAGTTTAAGGGTGTGCACACTTATGCAACCAGCTTATTGTACGTTTTTTATTTTTTTTAGATTTTTCCCCCTAACAGATTTGTTTGTTTTTTAATTGAATTGTACAAGTAATGGGTCACATTAAAGGTGGGAAAAGTTTTGAAATGATTTATTGTGGTCTTGTATCACACAAATCTGTCAATTTTAACAGGGGTGTGTACATTTTTTATATCCACTGTATTCTGTGTTCTTATGTTATTAGATTAAGCCAAGGGTCTTAATCTAGACATTTGCCTATGCAAAAGTAAAAGGAAATGTATTGGCTCTACATATCTTATCCGTGTACTTTTACACCCCATCCCCCACCACAACAACCCAAAGTTACAGCCTGTTAACATAAACATGCTTTTGTCTAGCTTTTTGTCTCTTTTGCAGTGTATTGCCAACTACATTTGAGAAAAGGAAGAAGAAAGGCATCTTTGTACTTTCTTTATTGCATACAAAAACTACAAATACTTTACTGTGAAATATGCAGTTTATATTGTAAAATGTCTCACAGCATTACTGTTAAAATTGTTTTATTTTCCTTTTTCATTCTTCCCTCCCCTTGAGTCTTTCTAAACATTAATGACATGAAGTGTGGCAAATGCTTTTCAATTCCTCACAAATTCAACAAAAGTCCACTCTACACTTATTCTTTTACAGCTGTATTTCACAAATGTGATTGATGCTTTGCAATCTCACATTTATTCACCAAGTTCCGTTTTGATGTTTTTTTCTCTTGTTCATTTCCATCTCCAAACTTGAGATTCGAGTCCAGTTCCGTGGTAATCCCGGCTGTTTTGGTCAGTTCCTGTGCTTTTCTCTGTCTCGCAAGCATGTACCTTTTGAACAGTGGAAAAGGTTTCACTGGCAAAGTCTCTGTGTGTGCTTTATTATCAGAAGAATGAGAAGCAGAGTCTCAATCTGCTGTGCATCAAAAAAGACTTTGGTCCTCCAGGAAGAAATATTCTGAAGCCACTGTGTACAGCAGTTTGAATTTCACTCCTGCGTTTCAACATTCTCTGATTACTGGAATGTTTGTTCCTCTTCTTCCAGGTGCACTTTGAATAATCATTTTCCAAAAACACTCTGACTCCAACTTTTAATATACTGCTATTTTGCCACAGTTGTGTTGGAATCAACTCTTTAAGTTGGTAAGCTTTTTCACAATATAATGCATGTTTTGTAACGAAAAAATGTTAACCGTAATAAAGAGAAGGATGAGATTCAAGCTGCTGTATTCAGCTGTCTTCAGAATACCTTTCCTGGAGGATCAAAATTATTTTTAATGTAGAACAGGATAAAGGTGAAATATATGTTTGGTCAGCAAAAAGTGAGCTATCAAACAGAAGGGGACTTTGCTTCTCCTTCTTCTGATAATAAAGCTCATAGAGACACTTCACCAGTGAAACCTTTTCCAGTGTTCTAGAGGAGAATGCTCAAGATACGGAAAAGCACAGGAGCTGACTTGAAGAATCTAGAGTACCATGGACCTGAACTGGAGCCTGGGATTGGGAGGTGAAATGGACAGGAAAAAGATGAGCAACAATGAAATTAGTGTAAAAAATGTGATTATTGAGCATCAGCCACATTTGTGAAATATGGTTGTGCTAGAAAATGGCTGAGAAAGGTTGGACTTTTGTTTTTTACTTTTTTAAAACTAGTGTGAGGACTGAAAGGCATATACCCTGAGTCATGTCATTAATGTTTGAAAGGACAGTAAGAGGAAAAAGCGAGTAAAACAATTTATGTTTTTGATACTTGTTTAAACATTTCATGATCTAAATTACATGCTGTATAGTAAAGCATTATCCGTGATTGCTGTTTGTGATAAAGATGATAAAGCAAACAAGTACTTTTTTTGTTTTTTAAGAAATGTAGACATTACAATGAAAAAATGGAAATGCTGGGCAAAAGCATGTTTAAGTTAATAGGCTGCACTCTTGGGCTTTTGGGGTGGAAGATTTTTCTGTAAATGTGCACTAATTATTATGTATGTAGAGATGAGCTGTTTTCTTTTGCATAGGTGAGTACCTGGATTAATGCCCTTGGCTTAATCTAATAGCATTTTTGTGTGTAAGCAGGTGGGCTTTTAAAATAAGAGAACATTGTGAATGTGAATGTTTCCTTTAGGAAATGTTCAGTGGGAGTTGAGAAGTCTGAAGCTGAGGGCAGCTGTACATTCTGTTTTTATGGTTCCATGGAGCTGAGCTGCCTGGGGGTGCAGGCAATAAATCTTTAAAGTTCTAAGGCATGTTTGCTGAAGTAATCAAAATTAAAAGGTACAACGGCAAGCAGCTTAGTAAATAAAAGTGCGAAATTATTGGAAGTGAATAAGAGAGCAGCTTTCCTGATACCTAAATACTTCAGTGCATTTACTTGAAGAGCGTATAATTTAGTTTTTTTAAAGATACCCAGTACAATTTTTCTTAAGGCTAAAAGTTGATGTTTTGTAAAAGCATACAAGCAGTTCACATCTGGTAGGGGAGTAAAGATAAGACAAGAACAGACAGCAATTTGAATAAGTAGGAGCACAGGTGTAAGTGTACCTTAGCATGGAAGGCTTCAATTTTAGGTTAGGTAATGCCTGCGGGTGCAGCTGTCGATTTTTGGAATTATTGTTCCTATTGGGATGGTTAAACGTCATTATTTGAAGATGTACATAGTTTTGTGTGTTTGTTTCAAGTTAATAGATTATGGGGTATTTTTTTGTTTGAGGTTATACTTTAAAGCAAAGTCTTCTAAAATGTGACCGGTTCAAACAGAGTTGACAAACAACTGTGCATAAAAGATCAACCTGCCAAACAGTGGGTGATTGTAACACAAAAATTGCAAATAAACATCTGAAAAAGTTGTCATATATAACTTCTTAGCATAATGGCTACATTATCTATATTTTGGAATTTGAGTGGCCTTACAGTTATAGAGAAAAATGGAAGGGTATTGAATTAAGAAATGCAGAGTTTAAAATAGTAGCACTACAAAAGATGCATTTGGAAAGAAGTGAGCATGTACATTTGTTAAAAGGATTTCAAGATGGATATTCAGCAAAATATCTGAGACAAACTTTAATTGGTAAAGGAGCTCCAATAGTGACGAGGAAAAAAAGGTAATGGTAGATTTATGGTAGTAGAGGCTATTGACAAGGGAGGAGGATTATGGCATGTATTTATATTCCACCTAAAACTGTTATGGAATTTAAGAACATTTTGGGAGAAATTTAACTTTCAGCAGGGAATATTACTTTTAGGCGGGGACTGGAACTTGATTTGCAACAGTGAGGATATAGCTGGGAAACATAGAAGGAGAAATAACAAAAGGTAAATTTCTGCAGAAATTTTTTGAAAATATTTGGTATGAAAGATGTGAATTCAGTAGTAAGAACCCTTGAGAGACTTTACATGTTATTCACTAAGGTAAAATAACCAGGCTAGACTAGACAGAAATTGTTTCACAGGAACATGTGCATTTAATTTAAAGCTTTGACATGCATCCAGTAATTGTTTCAGATCGTACACCAATAACAACTAAGATAAAAATGTAGGGTAATTAAGTAAAAATGAGACATTGGCACTTCAAGGAATGGGTAGTCAAAATTATTCAAGAGTTAAGGAAGATGGGAGTTTCTTTAGAAGTTATAGCTAGTGAGTGGGATAAAATGAAAGTGGAGTTTAAAAGCTGGGTAGAAATAAAAGAAAAAGATGGTTAAGAAGTACCAGGAATTGTTTAGAGGGGCTGCCAAAAGTTAAACTATTGCAGATTGAGGGGGATCTCACAGAACAAGACACACAACTGCAGAGTGCTAAAGAGAAAATAAAGGAGTATCTGGATATATGCGAGTTTGGAAAGTTTGCTGTTATCAAGGTCAAATGGGGCCCTTGGCACGGTAATGGATTGCCCTCCCCCCCCCATACTCATCCATTCCATTGCCCCATTATTTGGATATTTCTCCCCAGTTACCATAAAACATGGTTTAAGACTCAGTTTGCATACTGTTTTTTGCTTTAATTCTACAGTGGTTACAGGTATTTGGGTTTAATTTAAAACATTTATTTCAAATGTTATAGCACAAACACCGAGACATTTGCTAAACAAAGCAATACAGTCTCGCAATGAAAACAGATGTGGCATTAAAGTATCTCTAGCTTTGAAATTCACATTCAAAGAAAATGCATCTAGCCAGTGACAGATTTGTTTACCTTTGGGCTGTTTTCAAATCGTAGGCCTCTTGCACACATTTTTAGGAACTCCTACAAATATGCAAGAGTTCTTCGATTCAGCTTCCTGATTGCATTAAATTATATTCCTAACTACATTAGGCAGAGCCCCTCACTAACACTCTTCATGAGAAGACTTGACGAGTGGATGGGTAAAAGAAAATACACCCCTGGGATCACTTCATTGGCTCTGCTTGACAGAGGCTCAGTTAATCAATGGGGCGGCGAAAGCTGACGCACTCTGGCTAGGCTTATGTATGCCCTCGGGCAGATAGCCTAGTACCTACTTATAAACCTATATCCCTTGTATAATACAACACCACTTGTTGCAGCATGTTTTAAATTTATAGTTTTGAACATTTTTCCAGTAGCAATGAAATGTCATAATACTGCCCAGTTCAAACCATTTCAACCATAAAAGGCCACTCAAACTTGTGTCATTACAATCCACCAAAATCGGTCAGTATGCACCATCTCTGCAGAGGTAAGTCATCTAATTCCACATTAAAGAGATCTGTAACTGAAGAGATTGCTGCTAGCAAATAACTTTATTTCTGTTTCTTCTACAAATTCAGTGCTTGCTGCCCTTTGAGTAAATTGCCTATGTTGCATAAAAAATGGTAAGCTGGTAATATTGCAATAGGGAATGGATGGCAAACTGTCAATGGGTTCACAGTTACTAGACATCTCCTCCAAAGGAGGACACACTCAGGACTACATCATCCCACCCTCTTAAAGTACAACACAGTAGGAGCACACCATCTAAAGCAAGTATGCTACCTGTTGTGCTACTAACGCTACTTTTAAATTTTATACAATAGTGATATCACTTGCAAAACAAAACAGTTGCACATTGTAAACAGACTTGGCATGAGCAGCAGTAAACTTCTCTGCCCTTGAAGCTCACAATTCCTTGAAAATGTATTTGAAATTCAGTTCTTTAAAAAAAATGTACCTGAAACTCAATTTCTTGAGAAATGCAGCTTGGTAGTTGCGATAGAGAATTCAGGCTCTTGTTTCCTGTATCTAAAGTACAGGTTTTGAGCCTAAGCAAATTGCTAACCCTAGCTAGGGCATTTCACTCATGCACACTTAAAACTCTTTGTGCAAGAAATCTGGACAAAGCCTAAAATAGGGACAGATTATAAATATTGCCTCATGAACTTAGAAAATTGATAAAATAACAGGATTTGTGTTATGCCTTTTTCTAAAGGATATAAAATCTAAAACTCAAATGTCCGTCATTACTTAGCAACTTTCTTTTTTATGAGGAACCGACAAAAATATGGGGCAAAAACCTGGACAGTTGAGGGGTATGCTACCTACCTCCCTCTTACACATACACCCACCAACCTCTTGTATAACGTCAAACATTTAAAAGTCTGAACGGACTGAATGGAGATTTGCATACAATGCGTAACGGGAAGATGTTCTTCATCTCACATTGCTGCAGTCCTTACACTTGGGTAGTCCGCTGTCCTCGGTCGGCCCGAATATCAAAGTATAAGGCTGACGTCGGTCAAGGCGCATTTGACTGACATCAGGACGTCAGGGTACAAATGCGCATGACCGACGTCATATCCTCAGTCTTTTTTGCCGCATGGTCCGATGCAGAAGCAGCATTGCAGGTGCCGGTTGGCATTCTGAAATTTTTCGATTTCGGAGTTTCAGACAGAGTCAAAGTTGGCTAAGTACCCCGTTGGGGAATATTTTAGTTTTTTCTTGCCTCAGTGGTTTACCGGATGTCAGAAAAAGTGAATAATTGTATTTCTTGTGGGAAACAGATACCGCATAGAGACTATCATACTTTGTGTATTCCTTGTTTAGGGCCTGAGCACGACGTTGTTGGGTGTCGCTCTTGTGCTAGATTCAATAAGCGCACTATAAAGAGAAGGTTAGATTGTGCCAGGTTAGTCTTCGAAGCGGTGCAATTATAAAATGCCGTCGGATGCTCCG
Source organism: Protopterus annectens (assembly GCF_019279795.1). Lineage (NCBI taxonomy): Eukaryota > Metazoa > Chordata > Ceratodontiformes > Protopteridae > Protopterus > Protopterus annectens. Next base: position 35,651,569 of record NC_056730.1, read on the forward strand.
ACGCCCGCTTCTTCGAAGAAGCGCAAGGACAAAGCAGTTAAGCCTAGGCTAGAAGAACCATCCGTACTGGACGCCGGTTCTTTAGAGGTGTCGGTGGAGCCGGTGGTTCCACCGGAGGTTTCTTTGGGATCCCAGGGAGAGACTTTGTTATTGCAGGATGTGGCCTCTCAGGAGGCAGGTCAGGCTGATGGGGCTTCTCAGGTTACTATACTCCCCTCCCTTCCTAGGGTGGTTAGGCCCTCTCCTTCTGTTTCCAAGGCTTCTCCCAGAGGCAGGCCAGGTTTAGCTTCAGTTGGTGTCACCCCTAGTTCTTCAGGAACTGTGCCCAAGAAGCATATGCTTAAAATGGCAGAAGATTTGATTACTTTGATTAGGGTTCTTTGCCCCTCCTGATAAGAGACCTAGGGTGGAGCCTGAGCTAGGGAGTTTTGAGCAGGCTTGGATGTTTCAGAGTCTTCGCCCGAAGACTTGCAGGAGTATTGGCCGTATTCTGATTCTGATGTGGATGATTCTACTGCTTCTGCTTCTCCTCCTGAGGATTTTTCTTTTTCAGAAACTCTTCATTCCATGAGGGAGCATTTTAAGTGGGAAGGTCAGGACTTCTCTGATTCCAGGAAAAGGCTTAGGGAATTTTTGTTTTTACCCCAGCATAGGCCTTTGGCTATACCTCCTGTTTTGGATGTGGTGGAAGATGTTTTTACAGAGGCTTCTCTTAATCCTGATTCTTTGCCTCCTGCTCCTGTTAAACCGGATAGGTATTACAGGGTGCCTGAAGCTCATAAGTATCTTAGTCCTAGGGCAGACCCAGAAACTGTTAGTCAGGGGCCTAAAGGTGTTAAGGCTTCTGTTGTCAAGAATCCGGTTCCTACAGATAGAGGCCAGGGCCTTGGATGGATGGGGAAAGAAAGTTTATACTTCTTCCACTCTAGCTATGAGGGCTTTGAATTGCCAGTTTCACATGTTGAAATACCAAAACTATCTCCTTTCTCAATTGAAGTCTAAGGTTGATGCTCTGGCGGAAGGTATTGATTGTAAAGAGTTACAAGATTTAGTACATGTTTCTGAACAGGTGGGTAAGCATTCTTTGCAATGTGGTTTTGATGCTGTACAGGCCTCGTCTAGGGTGGCTGCCACTGGGTCAGTTCTTCGCAGGCACGCCTGGCTGAGGGATCAGAATTTGTCTGACCATGTTAAAACAAGGATTTTAGATGCTCCTTTACAATCTGATGTGTTGTTTGGTTCTCCTGTTGAGGCAGTTTTAAAGAAAATGGAAGACAAGGTTAAGTCTATGCAGACTGTTAAAGATTTTTTGCAGGTTCAGCCTCCAAAGTTTAGTAGAAATTGGCCTACTAAGGGGTGGGACGTATCCTTCTTATGATTCCCAGTCTAGGGGTAGATCTAGACGTGGTAAGGGCAGAGCTCAGGGCTCTTTCAGGCCTAGAACAGGGAGTTCTCCTGCACAGTCTTCGGGTGAGGGCAGGGGTCAGTCCTTTCGTAAACAGACCCAATGACCTACCTTTTCAGCTGCCAGAGCCTTCTCGTCTGGCAGCACCTTTGGGAGGAAGGTTGGCACTTTTCAGGGAAAATTGGAGTTTAATTACCCAAGACAGATGGGTATTGGATATCATACACCACGGTTACAGGTTTTATTTCCATACCTTGCCTCCTTTCAAAGGCATGCCAGATGTTCCTCCTCAACAAAGAATAGAGGCTCACAAGCAAATTTCTCTGTTACTCCAAATAGGGGCCATACAGCCGGTCCCTATGCCAGAAGTGGGCCTAGGATTTTATTCTCGCCTGTTCCTAGTACCAAAGAAAGGGAACACATGGAGACCAATTTTGGACTTATCTATCCTCAACACTTATCTGGACATTCCCAAGTTCAAAATGTTGACGTTACAGCAGCTTTTACCTCTGCTGGGCAAAGATCATTGGATGGTAACTTTGGATCTCAAGGAGGCTTATCTTCATGTTCCTATCAGACTGAGTTGCAGGAAGTATCTGCGTTTTCGAGCTGGGACTTCTCATTATCAGTTCTCTGCATTGCCCTTTGGCTTATCTACTGCGCCCAGAGTGTTCACGAAAGTTCTGGCTCCAGTGATAGCTTTCCTCAGGTTAAAAGGAATACAGATCTTTCCTTATTTGGACGATTGCCTGATTCTGGCTCAAGGAAGGGACGAGCTTCTTCATCATTTGGATTATGTGATAGCAGTGCTAAGATGCCTGGGGTATTCTGTGAACGAAATAAAGTCCAGTCTAGTACCCTCTCAGGACATGTGCTTTCTGGGTGTGAGACTGAATACAGCATCCCAGATGGCCGTTTTGACCCCGGACAAACAAAAGAATCTTTCCCTTTACTTTCATCAGTTGTCTCATCAGTCCAGGCTGACTGCAAGGACAGTCCTTCAAGCCTTGGGGTTCATGGCATCTTGTATTCTGGTGCTTCCCAATGCCAAACTGCATATGAGGAAGCTACAATGGTATCTCAAAATGTATGGACACAGCACTGCCAGGATTTGGACACTGTCATTCAAATAATACCTTGCATTCAAAAGGAATTGTTGTGGTGGGCTCAGGAATGTCACCTAAACAAGGGACTCTCTGTGACCCGGCCAGAGGCGAGTCAGATTCTAACGACAGATGCCTCAGACAAAGCTTGGGGAGCTCATCTGAATGGAAAGTGGATACAAGACAAGTGGCCTGCCAGACTACAACATCTACATATCAACTTGAAAGAGATGTTAGCAGTCCAGTTTGCATTACTAGCTTTCAAGGATTTACTTCTTCCAGGGCAGGTGTTGATTCTAACAGACAACACAACTGTCATGTGGTACATCAACAAGCAAGGCGGAACTCATTCTTATCCTCTATGCAGGCAAGCAATGATTTTGTGGGAGACTGCTCTCAGTTTACAGCTAAATCTTCAGGCAAGGTTTCTGCCGGAGCACAGAACTCCTTAGCAGATGTGTTGAGCAGACAAATTATGGATCCCCACGAGTGGAAATTGGATCCTCATGTATTTCAGAAATTGACAGTGTCATGGGGAACTCCAGACATAGATCTGTTCGCTTCTCCACTAAACCACCAGCTGCCAAAATTTTGCACAAAAAGGTTTCATCCCACAGCTTGGAAAGTGGATGTTCTTTCTTTCAATTGGAGCAATCTTCATGTGTATGCCTTTCCGCCTCTGCCTCTCCTCCCAAAGGTACTACTAAAGGCCAGACAAGACAAGCCAAGGATGATTTTGATAGCTCCAGATTGGCCTCAACAGCATTGGTACCCATTACTGAGAAGCCTGGTACGGAAGCCTCCATGGCCTTTGCCTGCGATTCCACACCTGTTGTCTCAGGAGGACAGTCATTTGCTCAATGTCAAGCTTCACTCTCTGCACCTAACAGCCTGGCATATTCTGTTTTGAACCATAGTGGGCCTCCACTTCCACAGCATGTTTTGAATGTTATTTTGGAAGCTAGAAGGCCTAGTACAAGGAAAGTGTACGCAGATAAATGGAAGAGATTTTTATTTTGGAGTGCAGCAAAGGATTTTGATGTTTCTGAGCCTAATTTAAGTGTGGCTCTTCAATATCTTACTGAGTTACTGGACAAAGGTTTGTCCTTCTCTTCTATTAAGGTTCATGCTGCAGCAATTTCGGCTCACTATGATTGTGACCCACCATTGTTTTCTCATCCTTTGTTCAAGCAATTTCTTAGAGGGCAAAGAATATAAGACCCCCACGAAGAGCTCCTACTCCTGCTTGGGATCTCAATTTTGTGTTGGAGAAACTCACTCTACAACCTTTTGAGCTTGCAGCTACTACTGAATTAAAGTTTTTATCATGGAAGACTGCTTTTTTGTTGGCTATTACCTCTGCAAGAAGGGTTTCTGAGTTGCAGGCCCTTATGGCGGTTGAGCCTTTCTTAATTTTCCATAAGGATAGGGTATCTTTACGTACTAATCCTTCCTTTATGCCTAAAGTGGTTTCTAGTGTGGCTTTAAACCAAACTATTCATTTGCCTACTTTTTATGCAAAACCCCAAAATAAAGGGGAAAAGATTTTGCACACTTTAGATGTACACAGGCAGTTGCGATATTATTTGGACAGAACTAAAGGGTTCAGGCAGTCTCAGCAGTTATTTGTTTCTTTTGCTTTGAGTTCTCAGGGCAAGCCTGTGTCAAAACAAACTATTTCTAAGTGGATTGGGTTTTGCATTGCTTTCTGTTATTCCCATCATGGCAAGGAGATTCCAGCTGGGATTAGGCCTCATTCCACTAGGGCTACTGCCACTTCAGCTTTTGAGGGGGTGGCAACTAAGGATATTTTGGAGGCAGCTACTTGGAGTTCAGTGCATACTTTCTCTAGGCATTATCACCTACCACTTTACTCTAAATCCAGGGCTGGTTTTGCCACTGCTGTTTTGCAGGGCATTTTGGCAGCTCCTGCTTCCTTATAGTTTGGCCATCCTCCCTTACCTCTGCTTTGGGATTCTACCCAAGTGTAAGGACTGCAGCAATGTGAGATGAAGAACATAGTACAGTTTTGTACCTACCATAAATGTAGATGTTCAAGATCCACATTGCTGCAGTCCAATTTACCTCCCTCCTTCCCTCTGTAGTTAGAGGCGGTTGTGTGGGTTGGGTTGTCAATATGATGTATATTGTATATATTGTACATATTTTTAGTGCTAGGATGGTTGGTTGTTTGTTTGCTGTCTTTTGGTTTTGACCTTTATTTTTAGGGTCTCCTGACATCTGGGGCAAGAAAAGACTGAGGATATGACGTCGGTCATGCTCATTTGTACCCTGACGTCCTGATGTCAGTCAAATGCGCCTTGACCGACGTCAGCCTTATACTTTGATATTCGGGCCGACCGAGGACAGCGGACTACCCAAGTGTAAGGACTGCAGCAATGTGGATCTTCGAACATCTACATTTATGGTAGGTACAAAACTGTACTATTTCCCTTTCCACAATGTAGTGCGATGTCGAAGTTGGTATATTTAAGTAAGGGGGTGTGGTGGTGTGTAGCCCCCCTGCTACAGCAATTTAAATTTTGTTTTTTTTTTTTTTTGTTTTTTCTTTTTTTACTTCAGTGTTCGAACTATTACAGGTTCGAACATATGGTCTCGGTATATACACACACACACACACACACAAACCCCTACACCCCTACCTCCCTGTTGCACACAAACACACACCCCTACCTCCGTCTTGCTCATACACACCATATCTCTCAAAGAAATCTGGACAAATGTCATAATGGGGGAACAAAGGGGACACATTTTAAATATTGCTCTAGCCTCTCATAAACGTAAAGTTGCTGGAATAACAGAATTTGTGTTGGCATGCATTTTTCTGAAGGATGTTGTCGCTTGTTCTTCTCTAATACATAAAGCAGGAAGCCTTGGGGTTTCATTATGATGTTTTAATACATACAAACACATCAGGATGGATAGCAGCATCAGTAAATATGAACAAACTAGCTAACAAGCAGAGCTTACATACATACATGCTTACATCTCAACAGCTAACTGCAAAATGGCAGTGAGGCTTGCATGTGGTCAGTATTTCTACACTTGTGCAAGCCCTTAGGTAGCTTCTTAAAGGTATGTGCAAGCCCTTGGGTAGCTTCTTAAAGGTATATACACATGTATTGATCTACATCCTCCCTCTTAGAAAGATTGCCCTTTATGCAAAACAATAACCGAGATAAACATGCATTAGTATACACATTGGAAACAAAACACAATGTTCATGTCCAAGTTGCTTCATACCTGCTACAGGGTTTAGAGATTTGACCATGTCTCGTGACATAATCTGGACCAAATTTAGGAATAGGGACAGTCTGGGGTGCACAAGTCATATTAGGAACTTCTGGATTTGTCCTAGAAACAGGAGTGTCCTCTGGAACTTCCTCTGGAATTGGGACATCGGACAACTCTCTCTGAGATGGTCTTTCTCACAGGCTGTCTGCTGTTGTATAGGCTCGGACACCAGTCTCAAATGTTTCTGATTCCACCTAAAAGTTGCTCCTTATGATTCTACAATGAACGATCTCTGCTCTGGATCAATATTCTTCACAACACCAATCCAGTCATAACCTTTGGACATCTGCATCCTTACCATTTCTCCCCCTCTTGATGGATCGAGCGGTTTACTAGTCTTATCATAGTAAGACTTCTGAGATAGGTGCTTCTTCAACAGATCTTCTTCAGCAGATTGGCTTTTAGTGATCTCTTGTTCTTGACACATGGAACCAGCAATTGACTACTGATTGGCAATGTGGATGTTCTTTGTGTTTCACTGTTGCAGTCATTACATTTGGGTTATCTGCCTCCAGGTTGTCCTCAGCCGTTGGATGCTGTCTCCTCTTCCATGACGTCAGATCGTCAGGGCTATAAAACATGCAGCTAATGCCATTACATCAGTCTTTCTTGCCGTGCGGTGCCCGAAGCAGAAGCAGTTTGCAAGTGCCAGTCAGCAGACTCCTGAAATTTTCATTTTCGAGTTTCAGAACCAAAGTCTTCAAAAAAGCTAAGCACCCCGCTGGGGATCCTTTTTCTTGCTCTTAAACTGATGTCGGTAAAAGTTAACAATTGTCTTACCTGTGGAAAGAAAATACCTCAAAGATTTTCATTCGTACTGCATTCCTTGCTTAGGCTCAGACCACGACATCCCTTGCTGTTGGTTTTGTGCCTTATTCAACCCCCGAGCTATTCGTATTCTATCTATTTTTGCAGCTAATTATTTTGGTTCTTTCTTTAACTATCCAGAAATGTCATCGGTTAGCCATTTGACTACCGATATTCTGAAAAAACATAAAGCTAAAGACAGAGACAGACCACATAGGTCCAAAACTGCCGACGATGCTTCCGCTAAGCTAGTTGCCAGTTCGTCGGTACTCGGTAAGGCGCTTTCGCAGCCCCTGATACCCGCTACTTCAGATTCGCAGGCCTCTGCTGAGACCCATTCGGAGTCTGGTATGTCGTGAGATGCTTCTTCGACTATGGAACCTGTGGATGTCTCTACCTTGGATGGGTCCAGAGCCGCTGTGCAGACACCGGCTTCTGAGGGTGTTTTCAGGCCTGCAGACTTGCATTTCAAACCTACGCCATCTTCTTCTTCAAGGCCTAAAACTCGACCCACGCCTAGAAAACCGTCGTACAAACTGCATGGTCAGGCCCATATGCCTAAAAAACAAATAAGAATGGCTGAAGACTACTTTAATTAGGGGAAGCCAGCCTTTCCCCTCTAAGAGACCTAGAACTGATTTTCCTTCTGGTTCTTCTGATCAGATTCTGAAATTTCTGATCTGAAGTAGTTAACTTCATTTGTTCATCAACCTGTGGGCATCGGATCCATATCGGATCCGAGCTGGCAGCTTTAAACAGCTATGCTCTGAGCTCCTCCCCCTTACTCATAATCCCCTGCCATCCCTCTCTGACCTCAGATCTCGTTTGCCGCGGTTGAATCAGCAGCTTAGAACGAGTTCCAGGCATGGGAGTTAGTCGTTTTGTGAGAAAAAATCCTTATTATCTACCCCTTTTTTTCTTGTAGCAAAATTACTGTTGTGTGTGCTGCTCCCTAGTTAGAATTTTTAGTTATAAAAATTTGTTAACTGTTATCTTTAGTGTAGTTTATTTCCTCCCCGTGTGTGTTGGGCCTTGTGTGTTTTTTAGTCAGACTATGTCTGAGGCCCCAAAAACCTTCTTCTCTAAATGCACCGAGTGTGGCCATAAGCTATCCCCAGCGGATGGCCACACTCTGTGTGTTATCTGCCTTGGGGTTGACCACCTCTCCTCAGGCTGCACTATTTGTGCAGCCTTCAAACCCAGGGCCCTAAAGGACAGGAGGTCGAAGTTGATTCTGGCGGGACTTTTGCCCCCAGACTCTACTTCGTCCTCCTCTCCCTCCGTGGCACCTGCCCCGGCCACGGCAGTGCCTTCTTCTGTCCCTGCTCCCCTGGCCGGGACTCCTCCTCCCACTTTAGGCCAGGAGGAGAGGGAAGCAAGGCGGGAGAAGAAAAAAGAGAGACATCACAAGTGGCGGGCCGAGTCTTCCTCCTCGGCTCCGCCGGCTGAACAAGCAGCCTCTCCCAGGGCTTCCAGGCCTTCTCCTTCCCGGCACCATTCACCTCATTTCTCCCCGGAGCCAGAGGAGGAGACCCGGTCACCTTCGAGGTCATCAAGGCGGCACTCCCGGCCCGCCTCGGTGGCCTCTTCTAGGTCCACCCGAAGCTTGTCCGATGCAGATATGGACCAGATGATACGTAGGTTCCTCCAGGCCCAGCTGCAGATGGGAGTGCTCCTGCCTTCTCCCTCTGGGGGGGGAGCTCGACCCCCTTTTTTGCCCCGATTGCTCCTTCTCTGACCCACTTCTGGGGTTCGGAGCCTTCGGATCTGGGTTGCATAGGAGCTGGGGGAGGTTCGGCGCCGATAGTACCTCGTACTTCGGCTCCGACCGCACCCTTGAGTTTGTTGGGTCCCTTTTCGGATCCGAGCTCTTGGAGCTGAGAGCTGAGTTTCGGATCCGGAGGTGTCAGTGTGTCTTCGGCTCTGTCTCGGTTGGAGCATACTGGCCCTTCGGATCCGATTGCTTTGGCGCCGGCTCCGATCCACACATCAGATCCAAGGGGACTGCTATCGGATCCAAGAGAGAGCAGTTCTCCTTCGGCGTTCGATGTTGTGGAGAGGGAATTTTTGAGGGATTCGAGGCACTAGGCTACTTCTACGGTTCCTCCATGCACTCTCTCTTAGACGGGCCTACCTTCCATCACCCGGCCCCAGGGACAGCCTGCGCCTATGTCCCAGATGGTTCCCTTGGAGGAACAAGACGTGGTTGGTGAGGCCTCTTCGGACAGCCCCCCCCCCGAGGAGGTTCCTCACAAACATAAGTGCAAGAGGAGGCACTTGGACTCACCTGAGTCCTTGACGGAGGACACAGACTTAGAGGAAGGGGAAGATTCCCCAAGGTCACTCTCCCCCCCGAGGACGTCTCCTTCGGAGACATCATGGAAATGCTTTGAATTAGAGGAACGTGGTCAGTCCAAAAACCTTCCTCAGATGAGTCTGTGTTTCTGGAGGCATTTGACGCAGGCCCATCTACCTCTTGGGTGTCCCCACCCGTCGATCCCCTCGTAGATCTGATTACTACCAGGGCATGGAAGGAACCAGACACTGTGGAGCCCATTCCTAAGAGACCAGATAGAATCCTCAGTCCCCCCACTGATAGGACGGTTTGGAGCAAGGGTGCACCAGTAGATGCCATGTTGGTGGCGGCCGCCACCAAGAAGGAACTAGCCCAGGAGAGTTCCTCGGTCCACCCTCCCGACAAGTAGTCTCGGACAATGGGACCGCCTGGGGAAGCGGATGTTCGCTTCAGCTACCTTCTCCATAAGGTCGCTGAATTATATGGCACACGTGATACGACTCCAGCGGGATCTCATCAAGGAATACGCCGGGTCACCCCCAGAGTCCATGTCTGTCGAGGATAAGAAGGTATTCTCAGCTCGAATGGCCACTCTAAGTCCATTTCGAACAGCTCTATGCAGCTCCTTTCCCATGCTACGGAAGGAGCCGCTAGAGCTAGCGGAGCAGGCATTGTCTTATGATGACATGCTTGGCTCCGCCTTTGCGATTTTGCAGAACCCTTCAAGGCGTCCTTCGCAAATGCCCCATTTGACGGTTCTTCGCTATTTGACAAGACTGTCAGCGACACACTGGTCCAGAGAGAGAAAGACGGGAAGACGTCTGCTGTTGGAGTCCGCTTCTTGGCTCCCCAGAGGTCCTTCTCCAGGAACTAAAGGGGACAAAAGAAGATGTGATTCCGGAAGTCTCAACAGTCCCGTTTTGCTCCGGACCCCTCGTCCTTCAGAGGCAGAGGAGGACAAGGTGGACGCCGGCCCAGAGGCAGAGGGAGACCGAAGAATTTCATGTCGAGAGAACCCTTTTCTGATCGGCCCGCGCAGCATCCCTGAAGGGTTACCCGACTGTTCCACTCTGGAGGCAGTCGAGGGGGGGGGGTGCTTCTAGAGGCACCTAGCAGTTTGGGAGTCCATTACAACAGATCGCTGGGTGCTTCGAATCCTATCCAGAGGTTACGAAATTCCCTTTCTGTATCCCTTTCCCAGACCCCGGAGCCTCCCCGATGTCCCACCCAATCAAAGGGAGGCAGCAGCCGCAGAAATAAACCAGCTGCTAGAAAAAAGAGCAATCCAGCACATCCTCCGAGACCAATCCGGATCGGGCTTTTACTCCAGGTTCTTTCTGGTGGCAAAAAAGATGGGGGACTTAAGGCCAATCCTCGACCTGTCCTTTCTAAACCTGTCGGTGGCCAAAGAGAAGTTCTGGATGGTCACCATTCAATCCATTCTCCCACTCTTACAGGAGAAAGACTGGATGTGCTCGATAGACCTCAAGGATGCGTACTACCACATTTTGATGGACAGTCGATCCAGAAAGTTTCTCCGCTTCCGGCTAGGAGCCAGCCACTACCAGTTCAGGGCCCTTCCCTTTGGTCTCACCACAGCCCCCAGGGTGTTCACCAAAGTTTTGGCAGTTGTAGCGGCCCACCTGAGACTCCAGGGAATACAGGTCTTCCCGTACCTGGACGACTGGTTCCTGACCGCCCCCACCAGGCATCTACTACGTTCAGCCAGAAATTACTTCCTTCACTTGGCCTCCCGGCTGGGAATCACAACCAACCTCAAGAAATCTTCCCTTCAACCAACCCAGATCTTAGACTTCATAGGATCCAGGTTAGACACAAACCTATTGAAAGTCTTCTTAACTCTGGACCGGCTTCGAACTCTGAAGCTCCACGTACTGGCCCTTCTACAATCCTCTGCTCCTCCAGCGGAATTGGTTCCGAGGGCTTTAGTTTCCATGGCAGCAACAATCAATCTGCTACCTTTTAGCGCGCTCGAACATGAGGATACTACAATGGACTTTGCAGGTTCAATGGTCCATCCTGCAACATCCACTGAGTTCACCCATTTCCCTCAGCAGGGTTTGCAGGAAATCTCTGCTCTGGTGGATCCAGTCCCCGGACCTCCAGAAAGGGCGTCCCTTTTCTATGTCCCCTCCTCTAGCCACAGTGACCACGGATGCTTTTCGCCTAGGTTGGGGGGGGCACTGTATGGGCAGAACCGTCCAAGGCACGTGGACCCATTCAGAGACCTTGTTGCATATCAATATGCTAGAGATGAGAGCGGTGCAAGCACTCCAGGCCCTTCTTCCCTTAGGGACAGTTGCAATTCAGACATACAACACGTCAGTGGTCTGGTATATCAACAAACAGGGGGGAACCAGATCCTACTCACTTTATCAGGAAGAACCATACTCACCTTATGAGGATTCGGATGCAGAAGACTCGATTCCTTCTGCCTCCCCCCCAGAAGAATTTTCCTTTGGGGAGACTTTGCACTCAATGAGGGAACACTTTCAGTGGCAGGGTCAGGATTTTTCTGATTCTATGAAAAGGCTAAGGACCTTTTTACACTTGCCACAGCATAGGCCTTTAGCCATACCTCCTGTACTATCAGTTGTTGATGATGCATACAATGATGTCACTTCTGGCCCTGATTCTCTTCCCCCGGCCCCTGCCAAACCTGACAGATGTTACAGGGTCCCGGATTCTCACTTCCACTTGTATAAGGCCCATGCTGCAGACCCAGAAACTATTTCTCAGGGCCCAAAGGGTGTTGCAGCTGCCACTGCCAAAAAACCCCTACCCTCTGAAAGAGAGTCAAGAGCATTAGAGAGATGGGGAAAAAAGTTTATACATCTGCTACTCTTTCTGCCAGGGCTTTAAACTGTCAATTCCATATGATACAGTACCGGGAATTTTTGTTAGATCAGCTGAATAAAAAGCTTTCCTCTCCTGAACCTTTAGACCGTAAGTCCCTTCAGGATTTGGTACACAACTCTCAGCAGGTCAGTAATCATTTCTTAAAATGTGGCTATGATGCAGTGGAGGCTTCATTTAGATCAGCTATGACTGGAGCAGTGATTCGAAGGCATGCCTGGCTAAAAGAGCAATCCTTGCCAGACCATGTCAAGTCTAAACTCCTAGATGCCCCTATGGAGAAACAAAGTTTATTTGGCTCCCCTGCACAGGAGATTCTAAAGAAAGTGGAAGAAAAAGCTAAATCTGTGCAAACAGTCAAGGATTTTCTGCAGGTCCAACCTCCGAAGTTCAGCAGAAACTGGCCTTCAAAGAATTGGTCCTTTCCAGACACCTCCAGAGCACAGAGGGGCAGGAATAGACGCCCAAGAGGCAGAGGTCAATCAAGAGGTGCCTACAGGGGTCGTCAGTGGCAACCTGCCAACCAGAGGAGTACCGCCACAGCTGCGACTACAACCACTTCCACAGGACAGACACAATGACTTGGCTCTGATTCCGCCTACCAGGGAGCAACTGGAAGCACCGTTGGGCAGAAAGTTAGCTTTATTTTCGAAAAACTGGCATTGCATTACAGGAGACAAATGGATATTGCAAACAATAGACAAAGGCTACAGGTTTCACTTCCACACTTTACCAAAAAAGAGAGGAATGCCAAACCTTCCACCAAGCCAGAAGTCAGAGGCTCTAAAACAAATCCTCAACTTACTAAGGATGAGAGCAATAGAAAGGGTACCATCTATGGAACAAGGCCAAGGATTTTACTCCAGACTATTCCTTGTACCAAGAAAAGAAACTCAATGGAGGCCTATTCTCGACTTGTCCGCACTAAACACGTATCTCATTGTACCAAAATTCAAGATGCTGACCCTACAGCAACTTCTTCCCATGTTGGGCAAGGAGTCTTGGCTGGTGACTCTAGATCTCAAGGAGGCATACCTGCACGTCCCTATACGACCAGATTGCAGAAGACACCTCAGATTTCTTGCAGGATCAGAGCATTATCAATTCTCAGCATTGCCCTTTGGCTTATCTACTGCGCCCAGAGTATTCACGAAATGCCTGGCATCAGTAATTGCACATTGCAGGCTTCAGGGAATTCAGATCTACCCATACCTGGACGACTGCCTAATACAAGCGGACAACAAGACAAAAATAATAAAGGATTTGGCCTATGCCATACAACTGTTACAAGCCTTGGGATACACAGTCAACATCCAGAAGTCAAGACTAGTGCCATCCCAAAGGATAACATTTTTGGGTGCAGATCTGGACACAATAACTCAGATGGCTTTTCTCACAGAAGAAAAACAAAAGCAACTACCAGTCTACTTCATGGCTTTGACAAGACAAACTCAGCTTACTGCAAGGAAAGTCCTGCAGGCCCTGGGTTACATGGCATCTTGCATAATCTTGATCCTGCATGCCAGGCTGCATATGAGAAAATTACAATGGTACCTAAGGAATGTATGGTCTCAACACAGACACAGTCTAGAAGCCATGATATCAATCATTCCATGCCTGAAAAAAGAATTCCTGTGGTGGGCTCAGGCCTGCCAGACCAACAGAGGGTTGCCTTTCCAAAAACCACAACCAAGGCAGACCATCACCACGGACGCCTCAGACCTAGGCTGGGGGGCACACTTGGAAGACAAGTGTATCCAAGGCCTATGGTCTCAAGACCAGCTGAATCTACACATAAATCTAAAGGAGATGCTGGCAGTGAAGCATGCAATTGAGGCATTCAAATCATTCCTCCAGCAAGGACATCTGCTGATAAGGACGGACAATACCACAGTCATGTGGTACATCAACAAACAGGGAGGCACGCATTCCTACCCTCTATGCCGGATGGCAATGGACCTGTGGAACCTAGGCCTGAATCTCAACATTCAACTGCAGGCCAAATTCGTACCAGGAAAAGAGAATTCACTAGCAGACAGCTTAAGCAGAACTACCATGGATGCTCACAAATGGATGCTGCATCCAGACATCTTCAAAAACATAACAAAGAAATGGGGAATGCCAGAGGTAGACCTGTTCACCTCCCCACTCAACCACCAACTGAAGAAATTCTGCTCAAGAGAATACCACCCACAAGCCTGGAGGGTGGACTCCCTTTCTTTCAGCTGGAAGGCCCTGACAGTTTATGCCTTTCCACCTCTCCCATTGATGTACAAAGTTCTACTGAAGATCAGGGAGGAACAGCCAAAGGTGATTCTGATAGCTCCAGACTGGCCAAGGCAGCATTGGTATCCACTACTGAGAAGCATGTCTCGGACGAACTCATGGCCTCTACCCCTACGGCCTTTACTTCTAACGCAGAACAACTACAAGACCCTGCATCCAAACTTGAAAATGCTGCAGCTAACTGCCTGGAAAATTGCATAAAACAAAACAAAACTGTTTTATCTCAGAGGGTCAAGGACATTATCCTGGAGGCTCGCAGACCCTCCACAAGAAAAACATACTCAGCTAAATGGAAGAGATTCCTCATTTGGAGTGCATCAAAGGGTACAAATGTCACACTGGCAAACCTAGCACACATCCTAGAATACTTAGCAGAACTGTTCCACAATGGCCTGTCCTATTCTTCCATTAAGATTTAAGCTTCAGCAATTTCAGCAGAGTACAACATGGATCCTCCTATCTTCTCTCACCCTCTCCTCAGACAATTTTTAAGAGGGATCAAAAATGTAAAACCTCCAAGGAAACCACCTCTGCCTGCATGGGATCTCAATTTTGTGCTGGAAAAATTAACACTACCTCCTTTTGAACCAGCAGCATCAGCAGACTTACAGTTCTTATCTTGGAAAACTGCTTTCCTTCTAGCAATCACTTCAGCAAGAAGGGTACCTGAGTTACAGGCATTAATGGCAGTGCAGCCTTTCCTTATCTTTCACCAGGATAGAGTGTCTCTGAGAACCAATCCTACTTTCATGCCAAAGGTGGTATCCAGGGTATCCTTGAACCAAGCTATTCATTTGCCTACGTTCTTCCCTAACCCACAGAACAGGGGGGAAAAACTATTGCACATCTTGGATGTACACAGACAACTACGCTACTATCTGGACAGAACTAAAACCAGCAGAAAAACTGACCAGCTTCTGGTAGCATATGCAACTGGAGTGCAAGGAAAAGCAATTTCCAAACAGACAATTTCAAAATGGATAGGAAATTGCATTCGATTCTGCTACTCTTTTCATGGAAAGACAACTCCTGAAAATATCAGGCCTCACTCCACAAGAGCCACAGCCACCACTACAGCTTTCCTACGAGGAGTGGCTACCAAAGACATTTTAGAAGTTGCTACTTGGAGCTCCGTGCATACATTTGCCAAGCATTACAATCTTCCTTTATACTCCAGATCCCGAGCAGGTTTTGCAACTGCAGTTTTACAGGGGATCTTAACTACACCATCATTATCTTAGTACCTCCTCCCCCAGTTTGGCTATGGTATTCTACCCATATGTTATGACTGCAGATGCATCCTTGAAGGACATAGTACAGTTTTGTACCTACCATAAATGTAGATGTCCGATAGGTATGCATCTGCAGTCAGGATTACCCACCCTCCTTCCCCTCTGTGGTATTCCTAGGGTGCTTACCCCTCTTTTAGCTAGCTGGGGGAATCTATTATGGTGTATTTGTTTGTATGTATATATGTATATATATATATATTTTGCTTACTACTGTTTGGAATTTTCTACATTTATCGAAATTTAGCCTTCCTAGAGGGCACCTGGCATCTGGGGCAAGAAACACTGAGGAAAATGGTGTCGGCTGATGCCTTTATACTCCAGAAGCTCTGACGTCGGGTGAAGTGCAACATCAGCCGAGGCCAGACCCAGACTTTGGAATCCGGCCGACCGAAGGGCTGCCTGAGGCAGGACAACCCATATGTTATGACTGCAGATGCATACCTATCGGACATCTACATTTATGGTAGGTACAAAACTGTACTTTCTGACCATCCGAGTTGTTTAAGGTTGTGACGGTGGTGGGTTCTGAAGGGGATGGCAGTGACTAATCTAGCTATGTTATTATAGCTAGTTTCAAGCTTGCTTAGATTGTGTTTTGATCGATGTGTATGGCAGAAGCATTGAATAAGTTAGGTGATTCTGGGCAATGGAGGTTCTAGCTAGTGGTGTGAGGAAGGGTTTGATTCTATACAGGGAGCCTAGTTTTTTATTGACAGTCTGTATAGTATTGTTGATATGATCATCGTAGCTGAGGTTATTATCTATGGTTATGCCCAGTAGACGTGTGGTAGTGTCAGGGGAAATAGTAGTTCCATTGTTAGAGGTAATTGTGAAGTGGAACTCTGGTGACTTTTGGGTGGGAGCAAAAAGTAACAATTTTGTTTTTTTAGGGTTTAGGAGGAGGCAATGATGGGTGAACCAATTTTCAACAGTGTTAAATACTGTTTGAGTAAGGGTCTGAAGAGAGATTGATGACTTAGCAGTACAGATTAAAGTAGAATCATTGGCGTATTGTATGCATGTGGCTTGAGGAACAACAGTGTTTAGATCATTAATAAAAATGGAAAATAAAAGAGGGCCTAGGATAGAGCCTTGAGGGACTCCAGTGTTTACGGGGAGGGGTGTGGAGAGATTATTGTCCCAGAGCACTGCTTGCTGTCTATTTTTTAGATAGAATGTAAACCAAAGTATTGCTTGTGGGTCAAGAGATTGGGCTTTTAGCACATTGATTAGTAAGTCGTGGTTAACCATATCAAGGGCTTTTGATAGGTCAATGAATAGTGCAGAAGATAGAAAGTTATTTCAATTCTTGTTTATACAGTCATTAAAAGAAGGGCGGTAGTTGTACTATGAAAGGACCTAAAGCCGTGCTGACAGTTGGCAAATAAATTATTGTAGAGCAGGTGTTGAAGTAGTTGATGGTGAATACATTTTTCCATTATTTTGTCCAATGGAGAGAGTAACGCAATTGGTCGGAAGTTGGAGATATCAGTGGCTGAGGAGATATCATGTGGGAAGTGATCTCGGTCCCTTAGCCTCTTCCAAATTATGTAAGACTTTCTTAAAAGGCACTTTCCTCTTAAGGCCTCCGGTTAAAGATGCAGTCCCTCCATGGGATTTAACCCTTGTTCTCCAGTCTCTGACGGCCCCTCCGTTTGAACCTGCAGCTTCGGTGGATCTAAAATATTTATCTTGGAAGGCGGCCTTTCTCATTGCTATTACTTCGGCTAGAAGGGTTTCAGAGCTTCAAGCCCTTTGCGCCAAACCTCCATACTTGGTCTTCCATAAAGATAGAGTTTCCCTCAGGACCAATCCCTCCTATCTACCCAAAGTTGCTTCTGAGCCCAATATCAATCAGTCTATTAATTTACCAGTTTTCTTTCCAAATTATCAAAACAGGGGTGAATACAAACTATATTCTCTGGACGTACACAGGCAATTGAGATTCTACTTGCGCAGGACCGCTGAACATAGGAAAATCTGAGCAACTCTTTGTAACCTTTGCTAAATCCTCTTTGGGCAAGCCAGTATCAAAAGTTACATTGTCCAGATGGATTTCCCATTGTATACTTCTTGCATATAAGAGTTCTGGCTGGCCTGAACCTGAAGGAGTCCACGCTCATTCTACCCGATCGATTTCTACTTCTGCTGCCTTTTGCTCCAGAGTGTCCTTGGATGACATTTGTTCAGCAGCCACTTGGGCTTCATCCCATACTTTCATTAACCATTACAAGTTGGATATAATTTCCAGAGGGAGAGCATCCTTCGGCTCTGCAGTGCTCCGGAATATCCTTCCATGAGTACCTCCCAGTTTGGGTAGCTGGGGACTCTGTCCCACAGGTTGATGAACAAATGAAGTTAACTACTTCAGATAAAGAAGTTATGTACTCACCATAACGTTCCATTTGAGTAGGTAAACTTCATTTGTTAGCAACCAACCCCCCTCCATCCCCCTAACCTATAGTGCGTCCTAGAAGGATTTCTTGTCCTTTTTCTCTGGATAACACCAGGTTAGGATGTGCAGGTGATCCTTTTTGTAATGTTCTGTGTTACTATAGCAAACTTGATCTGAGGTCAGAGAGGGATGGCAGGGGATTATGGGTAAGGGTGAGGAGCTTGGAGCTCGGATCTTAGCTGTTTAAAGCTGCCGGCTTGGATCCGATACCCACAGGTTGCTAACAAATGAAGTTTACCTACTCAGATGGAAAGTTATGGTGAGTACATAACTTCTTTTTTTCTTCTGATTACCAGGATTTGCCCTTATCTAACTATGAGGATACTGATGCAGAGGATTCCATTCCCTCTGCTTCCCTTCCAGAAGATTTTTCTTTTGGTGAAACCTTGCACACTCTTGGGGAGCATTTCCGTTGGGAAAGCCAGGATTACTTTGACTCCAAAAAGAGGCTTAGGGAATTCTTACTCCTCCCTCAACACAGGCCTTTAGCTATCCCTCCTGTTCTGGACATTGTAGATTATGCTTTCTTGGAATGCAGTCTGGCCCCAGATACTTCACCTCCAGCTCCCAGAAAACCTGACAGGTATTACAGAGTACCTGACTCTCTCACAAGTTCCTCTTCAAGACTCCTACTGCGGACCCAGAGACCATTTCCCAAGGACCTAAAGGAATTAAGGCTACTACTGCCAAAAACCCTACCCCCTCTGATAGAGATTCCAGGGCCTTGGACAGATTGGGTAAGAAGGTATACACTTCTGCTACTTTGGCCATTAGGGCCTTAAACTGCCAGTTTCATATGTTAAAGTATCAGCAGCATATTGTGGGACTACTTAAACAGAAAATGATGTTGATTCCTGACTGTGCTGAACATAAAGAATTACAGCATTTACCTGCAGTGGTGGTGCCGCGGTCGTCGCCTCACAGTAAGACGTTGTCCTGTTCGATTCTCAGCTAGAGCATCTTCTCTGTGGAGACGTGCGTGAATGGGCATGCCTTCGTTGAAGGTTGTGTGTCAGGGCTGGCAACTCTGAATGTAAAAAATCTACTGCCAGTCATTAGCAGACTGGAGTTCCGCTGTGGTGACCCCTAACTGGGAAAAGCTGAAAGACTCAACAAAAAAATGCATTCTGCTGAACAAGTTGGTAAACATACTTTGCAATGTGGTTTTGATTCTTTAGAAGCATCTTGCAGGGCTGCTGTCACTAGGTCTGTACTTAGAAGGCATGATTGGCTTAAGGAGCAAAACTTGCCAGATCGTGTTAAAGCTAAATTACTGGATGCTCCCTTAAACCAAGACCACCTGTTTGGCAACAAAGCAGAAGTCGTCCTTAAAAATATGGAGGAAAAAGCTAAATCTATGCAAAGTGTTAAAGATTTCCTGCAAATACAGTCTCCCAGATTTAGTAGGCATTGGCCTTTTAAGAATTGGTCCTTTCCAGTCTCTTCCAGGCCTTCTTAGTCCAAACCCAGAAACAGCAGACCACCTAGGCTACAGTCTCAAGGCACACACAGGCCGAAGCAGTGGGGGGCTCCCACTTCTAAAACTGAAAGTATTAAGACACCGCCCTATGGAAAAATGTCACAATGACTTAACCTTAAACCTTCCAAGCCCTGCTCAACTGCCTGCTCCCTTAGGGGGAAAGATTGCCCTGCATGCAAAAAAACTGGGAACTCATTACCCAGGACAAATGGGTTTTAAATATAGTCTTCAAGGATATAGATTCCACTTCCACTCCTTACCAACCCCAAACGGCCAGATCTATCCCGAAATCAGTTGGCAGTGGCTCAACATCAGGTTCTCTCTCTTCTAAGTATCAGGGCTATTCAGCCTGTCCCAGCAGAAGAAAGGGGACAAGGTTTTTACTCCAGACTCTTCCTGGTACCCAGAAAAGACGACAACTGGCATCCTATCTTGGATCTTTCTATTCTAAATATCTTTTTGGTAATCCCAAAATTCAAAATGCTAACACTTCAACAGCTGCTTCCTATGCTAGGCAAAGATGCCTGGTTGACAACCTTAGACTTAAAGGAAGCATACCTGCACATTTCAATAAGGGAATCTTGCAGGAAATATCTACGCTTCAGAGTGGGCTCCATGCACTCTCAGTTCTCTGCACTTCCCTTTGGCTTATTTACTGCGCCCAGGGTATTCACAAAGTGTCTAGCACCAGCCATTGCATTTTGCAGACAGAGAAGCATTCATATATACCCTTACCTGGACGATTGTCTAATTCAGGCAGAAAGCCAGGACATGCTATTAAAACATCTGGCATTTGTAAAGAAACTTCTAACCTCGCTGAGGTACACCATAAACAAAAATAAATCTCATCTAGTACCCTGCCAACAAATTGTATTCCTGGGAGCAAGCTTGAACACAACTTCCCAGATGGCTTACCTCATGCCAGAGAAACAAGTTTATTTGGCAGCTTACTTGAGACTACTGTCCACAAAGACCCAGCTATCTGCAAGGAAAATCCTGCAAGCCCTGGGGTTCATGGCCTTTTGCATTCTACTAATTCCGTATGCAAGACTGCATATGAGGAAACTACTATGGTATCTAAAAAGCCTATGGTGTCAACATTCTCAGGACCTGGAGACAATGATTTCTATCATTCCTTGTATAAAGACAGAGTTCCTTTGGTGGGCAGAGGCCTGCCACCTAAACAAGAGGTTCCCTTTCAATCTACCCCCTGCCGCCCAAACCCTGACTACAGACTCATCAGACTGTGTATGGGAGGCTCACATGTCAGGGAGGTGCATTCAGGGCAAATGGAACCCGAGTCAAATGCACCTGCATATCAACCAAAAAGAAATGTTAGCTGTACAGAATACCCTGACAGCTTTCAAAGACCATATCCTTCCGGGACAATTATTGGTAAAGACAGACACCACAGTTATGTGGTACATAAACGGGGGAGGGGGGACCCACTCGTACCCCCTCTGCAGACTAGCCATGGCTCTGTGGAATACAGCCCTGTGCTACCAAGTGCACCTACAAGCTCAATTCCTGCCAGGCAAGCTAAAATCACTGGCACTCGACCTAAGCAGAAATCTCATGGACCCACATGAATGGAAAATGGAACCAAAGATATTTAACCTCTTGAGGAAAAAATGGGGGACTCCAGAGATAGACCTGTTTGCCTCCCCTCAGAACAACCAATTGGACAAATTCTGCACAAGGACTACCCACAGTCAAGCTTTGAAAGTGGATTCCCTGTCCTTTACCTGGGAAAGTCTCTCAGTTTATGCCTTTCCCCCTCTGCCTCTCCTCTCGAAGGTTCTGCTAAAGATCAAACAGGACAAACCAAGGATGATACTGATTGCACCAGACTGGCCTCACCAGCACTGGTACTCTCTTCTAGCACAGTATGATACTGCTGGATCCATGGCATCTACCTCAGACACTTTCCCTGCTGTCCCAGCAGGTGGGCCAGATTCTGCACCCTCCGCTTCAAACCCTGAACCTTGCAGCCTGGCTAATTCCTTGAGCTCTCCAATAGCATCCCTCATTAAGCAGGTGCTAGATGTCATTCTGGAAGAAAGGAGACCTAGTACTAGAAAATCCTATGCTGAAAAGTGGAAAAGATACTGTTCCTGGAGCCAGTCTCAGGGGATGGGCACTACGGTGCCCAGCTTACCTCATATCCTTCAGTACTTAACAGAAATGCTCCCCAAGGGCCTATCCTAGTCTGTCAAAATTCATGCCTCTGCCATTTCAGCACATTATAATACTGAACCCATCCCTCTTCTCTCACCCACTGTTAAAGCAATTCCTCAGAGAGGCTAAAAATTTAAGACCCCTCAGGCGCCCCTCTACTCCAGCCTGGGATCTTAACTTTGTATTGGAAAAGCTCACTCTCCCTCCACTGCAAAGTTGAAATTCCTTTCTTGGAAAACAGTCTTCCTTCTAGCCATCACTTCAGGTAGAAGAGTGTCTGAATTACAGGCCCTCATGGCAGTGGAGCCCTTCATTATCTTCCATGCAGACAGGGTTTCCCTCAGGACCAATCCTTCCTTTATGCCCAAGGTGGTGTCTAGTGTGGCCTTGAATCAGTCCATTCATTTGCCTTCTTTTTTCCTGAATCCACAAAACAAAGGAGAGAGAATACTGCACTCTTTGGATGTGCACAGACAACTTAGATTTTATTTGGACAGGATTAAGCCTCTCAGAAAATCTGAACAGCTGCTAGTTGGCTTTGCTGCATGGGGCAGAGGGGAAGGCCATTTCAAAGCAAACCATTTCTAAATGGATAGCCCATTGCATTCATTTCTGCTAGAAGTACCATGGAAAACCTAACCCACAGGGGATTAGATCACATTCCACCAGGGCTGCATCTACCTCTATAGCCTTTCTCAGAGGAGTCCCTACCAGGGACATCCTAGAAGTTGCTACCTGGAGCTCTGTTACATATCTTCACCAAGCATTACCACATACCTATTTTTTCTAAATCCAGAGCTGGATTTGCCACTGCAGTTTGCAGGGCTTAATAGCTGGCCCTAATGCTCTCTAACTTCCTCCTCCCTTCCTTAGCTTTGGGAATCTACCCAAATGTAATGAATGCAACAGTGAAACACGAAGAACATAGTACAGTTGTGTACACTTACCATAAATGTAGATGTTCGAGTGCATTCACTGTTGCAGTCCTGGTTACCCTCCCCTCCAGCCCCCTGACTTCTGTTGGCTTTACCCTTCCTTCTTGTTTGGTGTATTTGAGCTTTCTGGTGTATTTGCTTTTTGTTGGAGGTGTAACGTAACATATAATTGCTTCCCATTATGGGGGCACCTGACATCTGGGGCAAGAAAAACTGATGTAATGGCATCGGCTACACGTTGTATACCCCTGATGACCTGACATCATGGAAGAGGAGACAGCATCCGACGCAGGAATCCAAGACTCTGGTATTCATGCCGGCTGAGGGCTACCTGCAGGCAGATAACCCAAGCGTAATGACTGCAACAGTGAATACACTCGAACAGCTACATTTATGGTAAGTGTACACAACTGTACTTTCTACTTTGTCTCTACAGAAGTCTGAGCTGGTGAACCAAGATGTTTATCACAAGGAACATTCTGAGATTCAAGAGATTCAGGAAAACATCATTATTGTCTCATTTTGACTTCTATAGTAACTGATTTGCACTTTGAACTGATTTGCACTTTGAACTGTGCATTCTGCCAAACCATTTGATTGCAGTACTCCGGACTACTTTTGACATGAGTAAAGTCCTATTCTTCAGCAAATCTTTTGAACTGTTGGCTTGTAAATTGCATGCTATTGTCAGAAATAACTGTGCGGACTCCCATGAACAGCAAAATGAAGCTTCATCTTAGTAATGACTGTACTGGATGCTAGGTTAGGAAGCAAGTCAATCTCGAACCAATTGGAGTAAGACTGTACTAACACCAAGTAATGTTGACCATTCCACTCGAAGATGTTTGTGGCTTCTGTCTACCACGGTATCTGTTTAAGCTGAAGTGGTTCTTTCTGTTGATATGGCTTTGTACTATTCCACACTGACCAAGATAAAAGTGCTGTCTGAATGTCTTCTGACATAGAAGGCCAAAATACTACCCCTCTCACCTTTTTGGTAGATTCTGTTCCTGGGTGACCACGATGTAAGACAGTAATGTACTCTTGTTGGAAGGAGTTTGGAACAATTACTTTCAGACCTTTCATTATGATACCTTTGCCAGAAAAAAATCTCACCTCTGTATGGAAAATAAGGTTGCACTTCTTGAGGTAAATTAGGTTGCTTTGACGGCCGTCCGTGATTGATAAAGTGGTTAGCCTTTGTAAAACTGGATCTGAGGCTGTATGATCTCACAATTCATTAAGACATTTGGAAGAAACATTTCTCACTTCCCTGACTTAAAAATCAAGGTTCTCATTCTCGTGCTGTTCTTTGGTGTTTCTGGACGATCTGGATAAGGTATCAGCCAGATAAAGAAGTTGCCTTTCTTTTAGACAAACTTTAAGTACTTTTGCAATCGCAGAATCATATCTTGCAGTTGGGCTAGAGCTGAATGCATTGGCTTTCTCAAGATAGTAAATAATGGTTGGTGGTCTGTGTTTCGATCTGGATAGGTCTACCATAACATAATCGTGGAATTTTGAACGTGCAAACACAATTGCCAAAAGCACTTTCTCGATCTGAGCATACTACATCTCAGTTTGGCTAAGAGTTCTCTATGCATAGCCAACAGGCTGATCCTCTTGTAGAATAACTGCACCAAGACCAAATTTTGAAGCATCACAGGAAAGTGTAACTGGTTTGTGAACATCATAATATCTGGGAGTTGGTGGACTTGCGATTCTCTGTTTCAGGGCATGAAATGCTGTTTGGTGTTGCTCTAACCAAGACCAAGGTACATCTTTACATGTCAGCTCTCTGAGTGATGCTGAAAGTTGGCTCACGTCTGGAATGAATTTTATTCTGATAACTCAAAAATCTTTGCTTAATACAAAAAATATATATGTTATTGTTGTGTCTTTTGGCTTTTCCCGGTTAGGGGTCGCCACAGCGGAACTCCGGTCTGCTAATGATTGGCAGTAGATTTTTCTGTGCCGAGTTTCCGGTCCTGACGTACAACCTTCAACGAAGGTACGCCCATTCACGCATGTCTCCACACAGAAGACACTCTAGCTGAGAATCTAACAGGACAATGTCTTACTGTGAGGTAACAATGCTACCGCAGCCCCACCACCCCGCTTAAAATATATATACTTTGTGAAAATGCGGTTGTTTCCCATTATTTTATTCATTTTATTCAATTCGGACTTTATTTCAAATATTTTCCATGGTAATTTGAATATTTTTTATCAATATCATATATATCTGTTTATGTGAATATTATTTAGAACATTCTGTATGCCCCGTTTCATATTATTTAAAAAGCAGTATTGCTGAGCACGTTTTAATACCTGAAATTCGTTTCTGACCTGTTTTGCGAAGTTTACACGTTTTAGGATGATCCACTCCTGTATATTCCACCAGCATCTAATCAAGTGCCTTAAGTCATTTTAGCCAAGCCATTTTGACTCCATGCCCCTTTGGTATGCTTCTTCTAACACCATGTCCTGTTAGATATGCCAGTTTTGGTACCATGTCCTTCAGACATGCTCTTCTGACATCATGTCACTCGTTCATCTCTAATATGATGATATGGGCATCCTGAGACTGTGTTGGAACTGCCTTATGTACACAGACAACCCTTTACTGCTACCACCTAGGAACACAATATGTGAGAGATGCAGTTACATTAAGAACCTAGAATCCTTGCTGTCTTGATCACAAGCCAGTACATCTGATGTTAAGAAGGTTGTCTGTGCAAACACGACAGACACCACATCTTTAACACCACCCACACCTGTACAGCATACTCCTACATATGCGAAGGTTATCAATAAAAACGTACCTAAAGAAAAGAACTCCGAAGGAAAAACACACACGCACATCACAACCCACAGCAACAAGCACCACTCATAGTACACATGCCTGTCTCTCACAGCCTGTAAGGCCCAGCCACAAACCCAACATACTAATCATATCATTTACATAAAGAAGAGACATGTAGAAATCAAGACAGAGCACAAATGGAAATATTTATGGAAGACTTTAAGTTAGGTAGATGAGACTAGACAATTAACAGTTAATAGGATCATAGGAAGTTACTAGGCTAATGGCCCTTACAAGCCTAGCCAGGTACAAACCCTGTTCCCAAGAATATCAAGGCATTAAACATAACTAAGTCAGCAACTATTGATCCTGTCCAAGAGGGACACAGTTGAAACTCCTGGGGTGATTTTGTGGTTTCCCATCCAATCGTCCAAATTACGCTGAAATAGTCATTGAGGGGCTCTGATTCACCTGAACTGGAAGTTTGTTCCAGAGAAGGAGTAACCTCTGTGTGAGACGCATCTGTCTCTCCAGCAAGCCCTGTTGATGTCTCATACTAAGTTGAGTTCCCTAGATCGAGAGCATCTTATACCTTTTAATTTGAGTGTACAGCATTTCCATTAGAGCAGGATCTGAGATTGCTTTATATGCAAGGCACAGGTCAGCTGCGGGTAGTCTGTAAGAGTATAGTGACACTTATTTCAGTCTGTCAACATATGACGTGTGTTGAAGACCCTGAATTTTCTTTGTAAGAAACCTTTTAAGGTTTTTCCAGTTGCTGCAGGTGCCTGGTAAGGTATATGTCAAAGGTGGTATTGTACTTATAGGTTCATAGGTTCGTACTAGGCTATCTGCCCTCGGGCTTATACAAGCCTAGCCATAACAATTCCCTGGCTATTTCTTCCCACAGTATTTACTTCCTTGGACCTTTGTCTAGCAGGGTGACTGAAGTGATCCCCGGGGTGAATTTCCTATCTCCCATCCAATTATCAAGGTTCCTTTTGAAGAGGGCTAAAGAGGTGCTCTGCTTGACATGTTATGTTAAAAGGGGCCCTGCCAAGATGCACTAAATTGCTTTTGGGAACTCTGTGTGACAGAACTAATAACCCTGTCAGGGTGGCTCACTTTTCGTTTTATTCTTTTTTGGGTAAGACACATAAAGCACAAGTGCACATTTTCGTGAAGGAACCTGGATATTGTGACTGAAAATAGAGGTTGGCGAGTGGAACCTAATGTTGTAGGATGCAGTTCATTTGCCATTCCCATGCACACCATTATGACATGAATACACTGATTAAAAGTCAGTGTAGTTTACATCTTCATTTCCGTCAAGTCTGCATCCATGGGCACTAACTGATAATACTGAGATGTTGAGATTGAGGAACATCTTCTTTGTTAGCTAGGCAGACATTCTGCACTGGAGGTTTTGTGGTTTCTGCAGGTGCTCATAGTATTGCAAATGATAAGACGCATCTGTTGAGGGACCCAAGTGACAGCATAAGTTTAATTCCTGCAGCTTACATTTCCAATTTGTGTTCTTCAGGATGGGGAGGCACAGATTTTTATTTTTCATTCTGAGATTTAAATTCTCTTGTGGGAAAAGAAATGCTGTTGTGTAGTTTTGCAACTGTTTTTGTTTACAGCAGCCACAAAAAAAAAAATTGGAAATAGTTATTGCGGCACCCAAGAAGGATTACAGTTCGTAGCTGGCTGTTGAGGTTTTTTGGTAAATTCTGAATGGCTTTCACTAACACAGTACTTATCCTTAGCAGTAGTGATTTCTGATTTCCGTTTTATTTTAGCCCCTTAGTGAATAGCAGTAGTGTACAGTGCATCTGCCAGTTTGCAAAGCCAACATGCTAAACAGTGGTATCTGCACAACCCTATTTATTTAGTCCTTACAGTGGTGTCTGTTGTTTTAACAGCTTGCTTAGAGCTGTGACTGTGACTTTGTTTTCTGTGTAGTGCATACTGCAGGATTTGGGCTGGATATGCTTTGCATCATGTATTTGGCCAGCTCTGTAACCTACCTTGTCTAGTTTGGGCTGTTTGCTTTTGGAGTGTGCATGAAAAGAAAGTGGATATTTACTGGGGAGCCGTGCAGGAATAATGCATCATTTTCTTGTTTGATGCAGTGAACTGACTTGCTCAGGCGGTCTGTGTTTTGTTTTGTTTTTTTTTTTTGTTTTTTTGCTAATGTGAACTGTGGCAGAGCGGCATTCTTTGTTAAAAGCAGGTACATTTCCAAACTAAGAAACGCATGTAGTATTTCAATGCAAAACATTCTGCACAGGGAAGATAGTTGTGCTTCACAGAAACATTATCTATGTATGTATTTTTAACTATCTTAAAGCAGTAGAATGAGACAGCGAATGAGTAAATTTGTGTTTCATGGTCGGGAGCAAGCTGTGTAACGCACCTTTTTTTTCCATTTCTCTCGCATCTAGCTTCCCATATCATGCTTTGCATGGGAAAACGTGATATGAATACTATTTTAATTTTGTGGGTTTTTTTTCTCCTTTGTTTTATTTCAAAGGCAGCTGTGTTATTGCTTGTTGGAATGGGCTTTGGTTTGATATTCATCAGTAAGAATGATGAGCTTCACCCAGGAGCAGTCAGATACGCCTCGCATAGAAACCTGTTTTGTAGCACAAATTAAATGTGCATGTTGTGTGTAACCTTGGTATGACTGAAGTAATCACAAAGGCAGTGTTTAATTATTTTTGAACAAAACAGAAATGCAGGAATATAATTCTCTTCATAAGAGTTCATGAAAGAAATACAGGCGTATAATTCACTTCATAAGAGAGTTTGTGAAAGCATGTTTAACTTGAGTATCGCTATCTAGCTGAGTGTAAGAAGAATGGTAGTCTGGGACATTATTTAAAGTTTTACTTTGAAATTACTTCACATTTTTTTTCTGAGGCAACTTTCAAGTCTTTGTTTGCATTAGATTTCGTTTCCTCAGTCATAATATAATCATGTTGTAGCTTTGCTGTGCTAACACTAACCAGAGCAAACCTAAGGTCGTATTTACTGGCAGGCTTTCCTTTATCTCCCTGTGGATTAATGACTGTTAACACTGTTGACAGTTTGGCAGGTGAAGTGTCAGCCAATTTGCATGCATATAACATTGTGAACATTTTCTAACTGAGCACTTGATAAGAGAAACATGCAAATTAAGTAATTTTTTTTTCCCTTTTCTGATGAAAAATGAAGCATGGTTATCATATTTTTGCTTTTCAGCAGCCAATAACCATAATTGCAAGCCACTGTGTTTTACAGTGACTCTGCATTATTCATGCACAGTCCTGTTTTCCAAGGTAAGGTAGTATTTAACTTTGTACATTTGGCTTTCCTGGCTGTGCTTACACATTACATGTCTAGTATTTTTTAGTTATTGGTTTACTCCATCACAGGGGTTGCTACAAAATCATTAGCTGCTGCTGTACATTTCTGCTGTTAATTGTCCTGTGTAGTAAATATTTAGTCACCTGACCACTGGGCAGGAGCAAAACCCAACTCAGATGTCCTAACTGTGTCAGTGCCATTCATTCCAGTATCCTCCATTGGCATGGCTATTTGCATTTCAGCACAATAAGCCATCTGATGAAGGGCATCAGCCCGAAGTGCTTTCATAGTTTGGAGTATTATCATTCTTATCAGGTTATTGTTTTTAGTAAGTGTTTTAACAGGTTGATTTAAAAATTTGGACTTCTCATAGTGGTTGCTGCCTTTGTTTTCTACTTGTACCAATTAGTAAAGCTCTATTAAACTATATTCCTGATGTGAATCTGGTTGTCATGTGTACTACTGAAACATGAAAGTGTTTTCATTTTAAAATAACATCTATGTCTTCTGAAGAGGAGCAGGAGGAAGACCCTTATGAGTCAGCAGTTTCGGAAGTGACTGTGAGGTGGAGACTTACAAGTGAATGATATTATCTGGTGCAGTAATTTCCCAAAATTCAGACTGCTTGTGGACCATAATTTTGTATTTCTGACTTTGATTTTATGAAATGTGGAAGGTTGTGCAGATATTTTATCTGACGACGCACTGTGGATGCTGCTGCTAGTCTTTTACTGTTAACAAATGTGATCTGTTTAGACTGGATTTCAGTACACGTTTGAGTCATGGAATCCGACATTGTAGATCATTGGCTGCATGAACAGAACTAATGTGTTAGGATCACTTGGGCAAAACTTTCTCAGGCTGTTAAACCTTTTCCACAGCTTCCATAATGCACTTTTCTTGCCTGATACACCACTTCTTTCTTGCTGTGGAAGTTTCTTATTGCAATGTGTGATCCCAGTATGCTTTGATGTTGTATTTTGTTTTCTTAGGTGAACATACTTTTTTTACATCTCTCATCTTTACTTTTCATTTCTTTTTTTCTCTAATTTAGATAACCTATATGTTTGTATCTTAAATGTTTTTGTCTGGTTCTGTGAGTTTTGCCCTGTTTATCAGGTTCTTTGTGACTTTGACATTTTGTGCTGTCTGTAGTCATGACTTTCTCATGCCTTCTGTTAGAAGTGCCACTGTGGCAAATTGTTCAAGCATCCATTTGCAGTAGAAAATTCTCTCTTCATTTTTCTTCCAACACTTGATTATCTCTGTTGAAAGGGAGGAATTTAAGGAATGGGTAGTGAATAATTCTGGAGTTATTAGAGGAGGAAGAAATTTCTTCTGAAAATGTAGCTAGGGGCTGGGATACAATTTTAAAGTGGAGTTTAAAAATAGGGTGGAAGTAAAAGAAAGTGATGGTTAAGAAGTAACCAGAATTATTCAAAGGGACTGACCACTGTTTAAAGTATTACAGAATGGGAGAATCTCCCAGAACAAGAGCGATTGCAGAATGCTAAGCGGAAAATAAAGGATTGTCGATTTTAATATGATAGTTTTTATTCAAACTAAAGGGGTGGCGAAAGCCACATAACTATGGGCTAGGCTTATAAATGCCCTTGGGCAGATAGCCTAGTATGAACCTATGAACCTATATGGGCAGTCTATTCCAGAGTCTGGGGAGTCTGAGTCAGGAACCTTTCCCTCCAGCATGTTTTGTTCATTGTGATGACAAGGTTTAGATCCTTGGAGCATGCGTCTTTGAGGGATATGGATTACTTTGTGTAGCATGTCCAACAGCTCTGGATTTGACATGGCCTTGTATCTTAAGCAGAGATCGCCTCTGAGTAGATGATATGCGACAGAGTATAGGTGGAGTTTTTTTAGATGGTCAGCATAGGGCATCTGCTTTAGGCCTGTGATTCTTTTAGTGAGGTATTTTGCAGCCTTTCCAGTTGTTGCAGATGTCTTGAGAGGTACATACCAAACGGGGCGTTGTATTCTACAATGAGTCTAATGAGGGATGAGTAAAGTGGGACAATGACGTCCTTTTTTCTAGATGAAAGGCCCTTAGTGATGAGGTGTGCCACATGGAAATATTTCCTGACTGTTGTGGCTATGTGGTTATCGAAGGTGAGACCACTGTCCACCTGTGTCCCTAAGTCTCTTATCACATTTTCAGTGTTTAGTGTACTGCCACCTATATGGTAATTCACGGGTACATGTTTTTTCCCCAAAGGGGATAACTATACATTTCTTGGCACTGAGCTTGAGCCCATGGCTCTGGCACCAAGCATTTGTTTCTGTAAGCCCCTTGTGTAGAATATCCACATCATTTGGAGATTCAGTAATGGCTCCCAGTTTTCAGTCATCTGCGAACTTTGTTAGCCAGAGTCCCAGATGTAGATGCCAAACAAAAGCGGTCCCAGGGCTGAACCCTGAGGTACTCCACTTGTCTGGAGCTGAATTTGGAGTCTACTACTTTTACAGTGTGGGTTCTGTCAGTAAGCCAGTTAGCAACCCATTGAGTGACTTGGGGATTAATGCGAGCTTAGTAAGTTTGTCTATGATTCCAGAGTGGAGGTTGGTGTCGAAGGCCTTGGCGAGGTCCAGATAGGTTGTGTGGACCACCTTACCCTTGTCCATGGCTCTGGAGACTGATTCAAAGAAGTCAGTCAGGTTCAGGAGACAAGATCGGCCCTTCTTGAACCCAAACTGCATGGGATCCAGTGTTTGAAGGTTGCCAGTGTCTTTGTTTATAAGTTCCGTGATAATACGTTCCATGGCCTTGCAGATCAGGCTCGTCAGACTGATGGGGTGGTAGTTCCAGGGATCCAAGGTGAATCCCTCTTGTGGAGTGGGATAACTGTAGTTGTGTGCCACTCAGTGGGCACAAAGCCTGAGGTGAGGCTATGATTAAACATGACACTTTGTGAGGTGCCATTTCATTTTGTAGTTAATGTAGTACACAGCCTGGGATGTCGTCTGGTCCCATGGATGCTGTATTCTTAACTTTGGAGAGTGTGTTTTTTACCTGTGTGGCAGGCCATTACCGGAATTTGGCAGTCTTTCGGTATTGAGCTGGGCCTTTTAGGGGGTGAGAGGGGGGTGAAGCTTGAACTGACTCGATCTGCCAGGATATTGGCAATATCATTGAGATCAGTATATTTAATGCCATTCTATTGTAGCTCAGAGCAGATCTGAGCATTGCCATATGGATTCTTAACATAGCTGTAGAATGCCTTGTGGTTGTCTTTGGATTCTTTGGCAATTTTATTTTCGTAACTAGCTTTGGATGATTTTATGAGGGATCTCAGCTTCTTACTGTGGCTGGCAAGGGAGTTTTTTGCATCCTGGGATTTTCCTCTTTTCTGCAACAGTTTCTTCCTTTTGTTATAAAGTTTGTTTATGGCAAGGGACCACCAGATTTGCTTCCTTTTTTGGAGGAGAGCATCTTGGTTCTGTTGGGGATGGCACGATACATGCATGAGTGGATGTGCTTGTACAGTGCCTTAGTGCAGGATTCAGCAGTCGAACTTGCAGTTCCCGTCTGCATGGGTGTCATGAAGTTTGTCACTAGTGACTTGAGTAGCATGAAGTTGGCTTTGGAGAAGTTTTTTATGGAGGTTTCCTTACTGGGGCTTTGGGGTGGGATGCGAGTGCCAAGGGTGATTAGCTTATGGTCAGACTTGACCAACGGGGGGGTGACCATAGATGTGGAGCATAGATTTCCCATGTTGGTAATGACCAGGTCTGAGATATTGGAGCCCCTGGTGGGACCGTTGGGCAAAGTTGTTGGTACAAGAGTAGTTTTCCCAGTTAATGGCAGGGTAGTTGAAATCACCCAGTATTAGGGTGTTTAGTTGTATCTTAATATTTTCCAGTATGTTTAGAAAGGTGTAGTGAGAATCTTGGGGCATGGTGGGGGTTGTGTAGCAAGCTGCAATTTGGATTGCAGTCTTATCTAGTGCTAGTTGCACCTGGAGAATTTCAGACTCATTGTGTTAGGCAACTAGCCTGGTGTTGTGAATATCCTTGGTGAATATGGACACTCCACCTTTAGTGTTTCGATCCTGGTTTGGTAGCCAAAAAGTTTGGTAAGAGTTGTAGCCTGGTATTGCAGGGGTGCTCTCTGGAGCCTTTAACCAGGTCTCAGTTACTGCACAGATATCGAAGTTCTCCATTTTTAGGAGTGCCTCGAGAGAGTGCATTTTGAGGTTTAGACTTCTAGCATTACCTTCAGATTTTGCATGCTTGTACCTGTTACGGTGGTGGTTTTGTCCTTAGAACTTTGCCTAAAAAAGGCACTATAGGGGTGGCAAGAGCCTTAGCCAGTGACCTGAATCCCAGGGGTGACAGGTGCAGACCATCTCTGGCAAAGCATTGTGGTCTGTCAATCATGTCGTCCCAGGCAGACAGATACCGGATCCCCTTTGAATGACCCCAAAAGCTTAACCAATTGTTTGTCAATCATTTTGTCCTTCTACTGTGGTATGATGCTGGGTGAAGGCAGGATGCTTCTCGGGGCTAGGATCATACCTGCTTGGGGCACATGATCCAAGAGTTTCTTCTTGTAGTCCAGGGAGATACGTCTCAAGTCATTCACTCCAACACGGACAATGACAGAGTCATATTTGTACGAGTGACCTGAGTGCATGCGTTATGTGGCAAATCCTGGCACCGGACAGGCAGCTGACTGTAATTTTCTCCTTGTTCAGCCTGGTGAGTGGGACATCAGTGTGCCTGACTGTAGAGTCACCTATGACTAAAGTGTTGGGTACGTTGTCTTGCCTTAGGGGCTGATGTTGTGTGGCACACTGGTGGTGTGAGCTATATGACACTTTGGTTGTGATTTGTGTTTGTTTGCGTTTCAGCTTCAGAGGTCCTTGTTGCTTGGGCAGGTTACTGTGAAGGGCCTCCACATATGTGGGTTTAGTGTTGCTATGGGATTACAAAGGGCTATGTGTTGCTTGAGGTGTAGTGCAGGTGTTAACCTTTTCCTCTTGACTGTGTAGCACAAACTTGGGTGGAGAGAGCTTTGCTTCCAGTTTGGCTGTGTAAGTGCATCTCTCGCAGATTGTAGTGTTGGGTGATAGGAGGAGAGGGTTGTCTGTGTACATGAGGCAATGCTGCATTGCCCCAGTATGCCCAGATTCACCAGGTGGACAGGAGAAATCACCGGAAACTGACCCTTGGACGTGTCTGGTTTGGTGCTTTTTTTGTGTAGTACTAGAGCTGTTTTCCCTTACCTTAGCAAGGTACTTTGCAATTATAGGCTGTGGAGTACCTACGATTAATTTCTCCGTATTAACAAGGAGAGTTGAGTGCTTGTATCAGTTTAAGACTTCCTAGTGCTTTCCAGCAGGTTTTAAAACAAGTGCTTGTCACAGGGATGCTTAAAGGTAAGATGAAAAAAAATGGTTCATCCTAAACACTGCAGTGTGCACTAGAGGTGTTAGATGTGAAAGTAGGTAACTTAAATTTTACCTGTCTAAAAAGTTAAGTTTTAGTGGAGATTCACTATTTTTTAAATCAGCAGATTGAAAAGGGGTGGTCACTTTTGTATTCTGGTACTATGGAATACAGTAGGTTGGCCAATAAATTTAAATAGTTGAAGGGGAGTAATTTCACAAAATGATAATTTTGTGCTTACTCAAAGAAGCCAGTAAAAAGAGAGAGGAAATGAGATATATGGTCAAATTAACATAAGCGGAAGGCAACTAGAAAGACAGTGGTGTTTAAGAACACTACAGTAACTGGGTGGGGAAAAGAATTTCTGCCTGACTCGCAAGAGACAGAGCTGTGGTCTCTTCATGTTTTAATATGCAGTTAAAAGCAGAATACAAGTAAAACACAAAGTAAATAAAACAAATCACAGTATTCAAAATAGTCTGGGTGAGCCTTTCTAGTAAAGCTCTGAAATGTATTATTTTACCCTGATTGACTTCTTTGAGGCAGTCACCAAAGCCGTGGATGAGGGTAAGGTGATTCACACAGCCTATCTTGACCTCGCCAAGGCTTTCGACACCATACCCCATTCTGGAATTATAGCTAAACTCACTAAACTAGGTATAAATCCCTACGTCACAAGATGTGTTGCCAACTGGCTCACTGACGGAACCCACACCGTAAAAGTTGCAGACTCCAAATCTGACCTCAAGGCAGTGACAAGTGGAGTGCCGCAGGGTTCCGTCCTGGGACCTCTCCTGTTTGGTATCTACGCCTCTGAAGTACAGGCTTACACAGAAGGCCTCTGGCTGACGAAGTTCGCAGATGACTGCAAACTAGGAGCCATAGTCAAGTCCCCAAATGATGTGGACATCCTACAGAAGGGCCTCACTGAGACTGACGCCTGGTGTCAGAGCCATGGCCTCAAGCTCAGTGCCAAAAAGTGCAGTGTCATCCCCTTTGGTAAAAACTCTGCACCCATGAACTACCACATAGGCAGCAATCTACTTATCACCGAATGTGTGATAAGAGACCTTGGGACCCAGATGGACAGTAGTCTCTCCTTTGATAGTCACATCGCCACAGTAGTCAGGAAGTCCTTCTATGTGGCACACCTCATCATAAAAGGGTTCTCATCCAGGAAAAAAGAGGTCATTGTTCCCCTCTACTCGTCACTAATTAGACTCATTATAGAGTACAACGCCCCTTTTGGAATGTACCTCACAAGACAAATGCAGCAGCTGGATAGGCCACAGAAGTACCTCACAAAGAGGATTACTGGCCTCCAAACAAATGCCCTACACTGACCGCCTCAAAAAAAACCTCCAGCTTTACTCCGTAGCATATCGCCTACTCTGAGGTGATCTCTGCCTAAGATATAAAGCTATGTCAAACTCAGAGCTGTTGGACATGCTACACCTAAAGAAATCCCAATCCCTCAAAGCTACACGCTCTAGGGACCTAAACCTTGTCACCACAATAAACAGGACACGCTGGAGGGATAAATTCCTGTCCCAGAGACTTCCTATACTCTGGAGCAAGCTACCCATCTATGTCAAGCAAAGTTCTTCATTCGCATTCTTCAAGAAAAATCTTGATGAGTGGATGGGCAATAGGAAATACCCTGGGGATCACTTCTGTGTCTCTGCTGGACAGTGGCACAGGAAAATAAGTTTCTTGGGTGGCGTAAGCTATGGTACCTTGCTGGCTAGGCTTACATAGGCCCTTGGGCCGATAGCCTAGACCTGCCTATGAACCTATTAAATAGAAGGTTTAGTTCTTAGCTCCACCCCCTCAGTTCACAGATGATTAACCTTAGTTGACCTGTAAAAACGCAAATCCAAACTAGCAAAACTGAAACAAGAAAAGAAAACGAGCAGGCAATGGAATATCCAACTGTTTAGTGTACGTAAGCGCTTTCACTGAACAAAATACTTCAGCTTCTTCAGACAATTGACCTGTACTAATTTCTGCCTGACTCACAAGAGAGAGAGCTGTGGTCTCTTTTCAAGTTTTAATACGTAATTAAAAGCAGAATACAAGTAAAATACAAGGCAAATAAAACAAGTGACAGTATTCAAAGAGAAAAAGGCAAAAAAGTAATACAACAAATAAAAAGCGAACTAACCTTTCCCTCACAGCAAAGTGTAGCAGAGTCTGGGTGAGCCTTTCTAGTAAAGCTCTGAAATGTTTTATTTTACCCCTTAAATTATTGTCCTGATAAGTGAGGAGTACAGGGGGATTATAACCTCTTTTATTCTTGATGCACTGTCCTTACTTATGAGGTGGGCAATTTAGAAAGCTTTTGCTTACCACTGTGGAGATGTAGTGGTCAAAGGACAGGTTGCTGTCAACCTGTGTGCCCAAATCACTCACCACTGATTGCGTGCTTAGGGTGTTACAAATACGGTAGTTTGCAGGGATGTTGTCCTTGCTGAAGGAGATGATAATGTATTTCATTTTTTTTGCATTGAGTTTTAGCCCATGACTTTGGCAGCAGTCATTTGTCTGTGCAAGTCCCTGATGTTCTTCGTGTTTCACTGTTGCAGTCATTGTATTTGGGTTATCTGCTTGCAGTAGCCCTCAGTCGGCCTGATTAACAAAGTCTTGGGTCCTAAATCGGTTGCTGTCTCTTCTTCCGTGATGTCAGGTCGTCAGGGGTATAAAACATGCAGCTGATGACATTACATCAGTCTTTCTTGCCATGCCCGAAGCAGAAGCCGTTTGCAAGTGCCGGTCAACCGACTCCTGAAATTTTCATTTTCGAGTTTCAGAACCGAAGTCTTCAACTAAAAGCTTCATATCCGAAGTCTTCAACAAAGCTAAGTACCCCGTTGGGGAAACTTTTTTTCTTGTCTCTGACCCATGTCAGAAAACGTTAATAATTGTATTTCTTGTGGGAAGCAAATACTTCATAAGGACTTCCACTCTTACTGTATTCCATGTCTAGGCCCTGATCACGACGTCACTAGTTGTCTGTTTTGTGCTAGATTTAACAAATGCACTATAAAAAGACGTTTTGATTTTGCTTTGCACTACTTTGGCCGAAGGTTCAATTATACGATGCCGTCGGATAAGCTGACGACCTCAATGCTGAAAAAATGCAAAGACAAGGATAAAGACAGGTATTTGTGGTCCAAAACCGACGACGAAACCTCTTCTAGGCCAGTTGCCGGTTCTCAGTGAGGCGCTTTCGCAGCCCCTGACACCTGCTACCTCAGAGCCACAGGCCGCTTCCGACTCCCACACGGAGACATCTAGGCCTCTAGAAACTCGAGGTATTGGGCCTACGGAAACTAATCCCTCAGATGGGTCCGGAGCCGCTGAGCTGGCATCGGCTTCTGAGGGTGTTTTCAGACCTTCACAACTTATCATTAAAACAGCCAAGACAAAGGTACCATTAAAGACAAAGAAACAAGTACAGCATTCTCCTGGACAGTCCTCCATGCCTAAGAAACAGATGCTTAAAATGGCCGAAGACCTCATTAATCTAATCAGGGGTTCCCATCCCCCTCCTGAGAAAAGGCGTAGGCAGGATACAGACTATGACTCCTCTGATCAGGTTTTCATTTCCTCTGATTCCTCTTCAGACCAGGGATACTCTCTACCCCTTTATGAGGACTCTGATGCTGAAGAATCTATCCCTTCAGCCTCTCCTCCTGAGGATAATTCTTTTGGGGAAACTTTACATACCATGAGGGAGCATTTCCATTGGGAAAAAAAAGATGACCACACAATATCAGCCAACCTAGTTTATTAACAAAAACAAAACAAAAAAATGAATGATTAAAACCACAACATCGTACTAAGCGCTTTCACCCTGTCGTATCTAGGGCATCCTCAGAGTACTAAAAACACCATAACACTTCCACCCCTTTATATACGTAGTATAATGAATAATTAATGAATAAAATGTAAATGAACATAATTAAGAATTGTGAACAACCAATATAAGTTAAAAATACTTTGTTGAGATATAAGTCAACATGTATATGAATTCCAAAATACTCACTGCCTAAAATTCAACAGTAAAACCAAGTGATAAAAATAATAAATAAATAAATAAATATTATATGTTGTCTAAAATTAATTCAGTGAAAATAAATATGAATTAAAATACATATATATAAACTAATATACTGATAATAATTGTCATATAAAATGTGATTTATATTTTAATATACTTGAAATAGATATATGTTCATTGATACCTGGTTTGGTACATGCATTAAGCCGTAGTTGCCAGAGACATTCCTTGGCCTCTAGTAAACTCTGCTCATCACCACCTTTGTGTGTGTTGAAAGGTATTCTATCAATGATAAAAAATAGAAATCTCTTAAAATTTGAACATCTTGAACTATGAGTAAAAAGTGAACTAGAAATGTTTTGGTTTTTAATATCCCTAACATGTTCGGCTATGCGTTCCCTTAACTTACGAATAGTTTTACCCACATAAAACGCAGGGCATGTCGAACATGTAGCTAAATACACTATCATCTTGGTATTACAATGCCATTGTAAGGTCACGCTTTCTAAGTTGCCCCACATTTTGAAGGACTCGTGGCACTGCCTTGATATGGTAAGACAGCATATTACAAATGTCAGCTCTATTACTGTCATGGGCACTATTGATGTGGTTAATCTTTTTACAGTTATACCTCATCAGCAAGGACTAGAAATGTTTGAAGCTAGTCTGGTAAAATTTAGTGGACTGAATACTGCCAAATGTAAAGTCATGACTGAATTGATGGAGATAGTCCTGGAAAATAACTTTATGGTTATGCAAGGTGAATTTTATAGGCAAAAAACAGGTGTGGCCATGGGCGCAAGATGTGTGCTAATTTGCTATTAGCAGAGTGGGAGAAGGAATATGTTTTTTACGTCATCCTATTGGTCAAGCATAGCCCTTTATTTGAGATATTTGGATGATATTCTCATTTTCTGGACAGGTGAAAGGGATGAATTTGATGAATTTGTACAATTTTTAGAAGGAACAACTGATTTTTTACATTTTACAAGTCAGATTTTTGACAACAACTTTCCATATCTTGATATCATTTTTTCTTATTACAATGAGGAGATGCATTCAAATATTTTTAGAAAAAATACTTTTTCAAATTCTTTTTTACATTTTAATAGTTGTCATCCTTACTATCAAAAAAAGAATTTAATTAAGGGTCAAATGGTTAGATTATCTAGATTAGTTAGCGATGACAAGTCGTTTGAATTTGAAATTGAGAAATTATCTGGTATGTTTTTGGATAGGGGCTATCCCAATGACCTTATTAATAATATTAAAAAAAAGATTTTTTACAAAAGAAATCTGTTTTATAGGCCAATTATCAAATTTGGACAGAACAATCAAATTTGGACAGAACAATGCTCTTGGGAATAATGAGAATCGTGAGAAATGATACAATGATTTTACCATATAATGATATCTCTTATAGCATTGTTAATATTTTACGTGAGACTTGGTTTAGTGTTTTTTCTAATAATAACAAATTATTAGATATTCTTGCTAGTCACCCTACAATAACGTTTAGTAGAGGTAGAAATTTGAAGGAAATTTATGAAATGAACACTAATAGATACAATTTTACTATGTCCAAAATGAGCAAGTGTGGGACTTGCCGTATTTGTAAATACATTAACAATGGCCCCTATGTAGCTGTTAACACATTTAATAGAAGCATTAGATGTCTGGGGCATTGTAATTGTGATACCAAGATGATAGTGTATTTAGCTACATGGTCGACATGCCCTGCGTTTTATGTGGGTAAAACTATTCGGAAGTTAAGGGAACGCATAGCCGAACATGTTAGGGATATTAAAAACCAAAAAATTTCTAGTTCACTTTTTACTCATAGTTCAGGATGTTCAAATTTTAAGAGATTTCTATTTTTTATCATTGATAGAATACCTTTCAACACACACAAAGGTGGTGATGAGCAGAGTTTACTAGAGGCCAAGGAATGTCTCTGGCAACTACGGCTTAATGCATGTACCAAACCAGGTATCAATGAACGTATATCTATTTCAAGTATATTAAAATATAAATCACATTTTATATGACAATTATTATTATTAGTATTAGTGTGTGTGTGTATGTATGTATGTATGTATATATATATATATATATATATATATATATATATATATATGTATTTTAATTCATATTTATTTTCACTGAATTAATTTTAGACAACATATAATATTTATTTATTATATTTATTATTTTTATCACTTGGTTTTACTGTTGAATTTTAGGCAGTGAGTGTTTTGGAATTCATATACATGTTGACTTATTATATCTCAACAAAGTATTTTTAACTTATATTGGTTGTTCACAATTCTTAATTATGTTAATTTACATTTTATTCATTAATTATTCATTATACTACGTATATAAAGGGGTGGAAGTGTTATGGTGTTTTTAGTACTCTGAGGATGCCCTAGATATGACAGGGTGAAAGCGCTTAGTACGATGTTGTGGATGTTCATCGTGCATACAGCTGCAGTAATCACATATGGATTCTCTGCCGTCAGGCGGTCCCTCGGTCGGCCGAATTCCAAAGTCTAGGTCCGGCGTCGGTTGTTGTCCCTTTCTTTCCTGACGTCAGTGAGGCAGGGGTATATAAGACACAGCCGACGCCATTTTCTTCAGTCTTTTTTGCCGCGCGGTGCCCGAAGCAGAAGCAGTTCGCAAGTGCCGGTCGGCCAGCTCCTGAATTCACGAAAAATTGGAAACCGAAGTCTTCATTAAAGCCAAGTACCCCGTTGGGGAAACTTTTCTTGCCTCAGACCGATGTCAGAAAAAGTTAACAATTGTATTTCTTGTGGGAAGCAAATACCGCATAAGGATTTCCATTCCCTTTGCATACCTTGTTTAGGCCCAGACCACAACGTCTTGGGCTGTCGCTTTTGCGCTACTTTCAATAAATGCACTATTAAGCGTTGGGCGGAGTTCGCCCAACACTTTTTTGGTACAGCCTTTGATTATAAAATGTCGTCGGAGACTCCGACTACAGTTTTGACCAAAAAACGCAAGGACAAGGACTGACACGTGAGGTCCGCGGTCCCCACCGACACCACGCCAAAACTGGCTACACGTGGTCCGGTTCTCAGCGAGACTCCTATGCAGTCCCTGACTACCGACGACACTTCTTTGGTGGTGTCTTTGTAATAGAGACCGCAGGTTCCTTGGCCCAGACCCAGACTACAACCACTGAAGCCACTGTGAGCGTTGAGCCTCCTAATGTGGACAGGTCCACTTCCACCCATGGTGTCTTTAGACCTTCATCTTCCTTTTCCATTAAGGCCTTTACTAAGTCCAAATCAGCCAGGCATCCCAAGAGGCCTGTTGCACAGGGCCCACCCCCAGGCCCCATGCCTAAAAAGCAGATGCTTAAAATGGCTGAAGATTTAATTACTCTTATCAGGGGTTCCCAACCCCCTCCAGACAAGAGACCCAGAGTGGAGGAAGATTCCCCCTCTTCTGATCAGGGCTCCATTTTTTCAGAACATTCTGATGTAGAGGAACACTCTTACTCCCCATTTGAAGACTCTGATGCAGAGCAGTCCATTCCTTCTGTATCTCCTCCTGAGGATTTTTCTTTTGGGGAAACCTTGCACACCTTGAGGGAACACTTCCATTGGGAAGGCCAAGACTTTTCTGATTCCAAGAAAAGACTTAGGGAATTTCTTTTGTTACCTCAACACAGACCTCTGGCGATACCTCCTGTCTTGGACGTACTTTATGATGTTTATTCGGAGGCTTGCCTTAATCCGGATTCCCTGTCTCCTGCCCCAGTCAAGCCTGATAGGTACTACAGAGTTCCTAACTCTCACCAATTTCTTTACAAAAGCCATAATGCTGACCCTGAAACCATTTCTCAAGGCCCCAAGGGAATGAAGGCCTCTACTGCTAAGAATCCACTACCTTCAGAAAGAGTGTCAAGATCCTTAGAAAGGTAGGGAAAAAAGGTATATACCTCGGCCACCCTAGCTATGAGGGCCTTAAATTGTCAGTTTCATATGCTTAAATATCAGCAGTTTCTGTTATCACAATTAAGAAATAAAATGTCTCAACCTGAACAACCAGATTTGAAGGAGTTGCAGGATGTGATGCATAGTGCAGAACAAGTGGGTAAACACACTTTACAATGTGGCTATGATACCCTAGAGGCCTCAAGTAGAGCTGCTGTTATAGGATCAGTCATTCGTAGACATGCATGGCTTAGGGAACAAATCTTGCCTGATCATGTGAAAGCTAAACTACTAGATGCTCCTTTACAAAAGGATGTGCTATTTGGTACTAATGCTGAGGAGATACTATGGAAAATGGAAGAAAAAGCCAAATCTATGCAAACAGTCAAAGCTTTTCTACAGGTTCAACCACCACGTTTTAGCAGAAATTGGCCTTCAAAAAACTGGTCCTTTCCAGCCACGGACAAGCCCCAAAGAGGTAGATACAGGCGCACAAGGGGCAGAGGGCAATCACAAGGATCATATAGAGGCAGGCAATGGCAAACTCCAGCACCAAGAGGTGGCGAGGACAGTGCACAACAATACAGGAAACAAACCCAATGACTTCCTCCTTTCCATGCCAAGCAAGTATCAGCTGGCAGCACCCTTGGGAGGAAAGCTGGCATTATTTACAAGAAATTGGCATATTGTCACAACAGACAAATGGATCCTGGACGTTATAAACAGAGGCTACAGATTTCATTTTCACACTCTCCCAAAAATGAGGCATGCCAAACCTGCCACACAATCCAAAGGGCAGAGACACAACTACAAATTTCAAAGCTCATAGACATGAAAGCTATTCAAGAGGTACCTACTCACGAACAAGGTCAAGGTTTTTATTCCAGGCTATTTTTGGTACCAAGGAAAGGAACCGACTGGAGACCCATTTTGGACTTATCCATCCTAAACACATTCTTACTCGTACCAAAATTCAAGATGCTCACATTACAGCAACTTCTTCCCATGCTGGGCAAGGAGTTTTGGTTGGTAACATTGGACCTCAAGGAGGCATACCTGCATGTCCCAATCAGACAAAGCTGCAGAAGATACCTCAGATTTCTTGCAGGTTCAATACACTATCAATTCTCTGCATTGCCCTTTGGCTTATCTACTGCGCCCAGAGTATTCACGAAATGCCTGGCATCAGTAATTGCCTACTGCAGACTTCAAGGGATACAAATTTACCCTTATTTGGATGACTGCCTGATCCAAGCGGACAGCAAGCACATACTTCTGGAACATCTGGCTTATGCAACACGGTTACTGAATTCTCTGGGATACACAATCAACAAAGAGAAATCCAGACTAACACCATCTCAGAAAATAACTTTCCTGGGTGCCAACTTGGACACAAACAACACCCAGATGGCCTATCTTACGCCAGAAAAACAGGGGCAACTAACTCAGTACTTCAAAACACTAGCAAATTGTACCAGGCTTACTGCAAGGAAAATCCTGCAGGCTCTGGGCTTCATGGCATCTTGCATTCTTTTAATCCCATGTGCAAAGTTGCATATGAGGAAACTTCAGTGGTACCTAAAAAACCTATGGTCTCAACACAGCCACAGTTTGGAAACAATAATACCAATAATTCCATGTTTGCAAAAGGAATTTCTATGGTGGGCCCAAGCATGTCAAACAAACACAGGTCTTCCATTCTGCAAGCCTCAAGCAAATCAAGTCATCACAACAGACGCCTCAGATTACACCTGGGGGGCGCACATGACAGACAGGTGCATTCAGGGCAAATGGTCCCAAAAGGAAAAGCACCTTCACATCAATCAAAAAGAAATGCTAGCAGTGATAAATGCAATTACAGCTTTCAAGGACCTCCTGCATCCAGGACAATTATTGATAAGAACAGACAACACCACAGTAATGTGGTACATAAACAAACAAGGGGGAACACATTCATACCCTCTGTGCAGACTAGCTATGACACTTTGGAACTTGGCTCTGGAATGGCAAATCGAACTTCAAGCACAGTACTTGCCAGGCTTGGAAAACACACCGGCAGACAATCTAAGCAGAAATATGACAGATCCACACGAATGGAAGTTGCATCCTCAAGTGTTTACAAAGATAATCCAAGCGTGGGGGAGGCCAGACCTAGATCTCTTCGCCTCCCACAGGAATCATCAATTGGAAAAGTTTTGTTCAAGGACCTTTCATCCAAAGGCCTGGAGAGTGGATGCCCTTTCATTCAGTTGGACAGCATGGATAGTTTACGCTTTCCCACCTCTGCCCCTTCTGCCCAAGGTGCTCTTGAAAGCAAAAGCAGACAGACCGAAGATGATACTAATTGCTCCAGACTGGCCAAGATAACACTGGTACCCACTACTGAGGAGCCTAACTCATACTCCTCCCTGGCCCCTACCTCTAATGCCTCTTCTGCTGACTCAGCACAGCTACAAAACTCTTCACAGTCAGCTGAAAACACTCAATCTCGCTGCATGGAAAATTTCTTCACACCACAACAGACTCTACTCCCCAAAGAGGTGCAGGATGTCATTTTGGAGGCCAGAAGGCCATCTACTAGAAAGGCTTACTCCGCAAAATGGAAACGGTTTTGCTCTTGGAATGAGAAAAAAGGCCAGGACCCTAAAAAAACTGAATTTGCCTCCGGTATTACA
The DNA here is from genome assembly GCF_019279795.1 of Protopterus annectens. Classification (NCBI taxonomy): domain Eukaryota; kingdom Metazoa; phylum Chordata; order Ceratodontiformes; family Protopteridae; genus Protopterus; species Protopterus annectens. The sequence goes on from NC_056730.1 coordinate 35,696,261, forward strand.
GTATCTAGCTGAGCTGCTGAACAGTGGACTTTCATTTTCCTCCATAAAAATCCATGCCTCAGCCATTTCTGCAGAATTCAACACGGATCCACCCTTATTCTCTCACCCACTCTTAAGACAGTTCCTCAGAGGGGCTAAGAATATAAGACCACCAAGGAAACAACCAATACCAGCCTGGGATCTTAATTGCATTCTAGAAAAATTAACATTGCCTCCCTTTTGAACCAGCTGCCTCAACAGATTTGCAATACTTGTCCTGGAAAACAGCTTTCCTTCTGGCCATTACCTCCGCTCGTAGAGTATCAGAACTACAAGCCCTCATGGCTGTGCAGCCCTTTCTCATCTTCCATCAGGATAGGGTTTCCCTTCGAACCAACCCGTTATTTATGCCTAAAGTGGTATCCAGGGTAGCTTTAAATCAAGCCATACACTTACTTACCTTTTACCCCAATCCTCTAAACAGAGGGGAAAGGCTCCTACACTCCTTAGACATCCATAGACAGCTACGTTATTATTTGGACAGAACAAAGCCTTTCAGGAAATCAGAACAACTCTTTGTGTCCTATGCTGTAGGAGCTCAAGGGAAGCCAGTTACCAAACAGACAATTTCAAAATGCATAGGCCACTGCATACGGTTTTGTTACTCCTATCATGGAAAATCTGTCCCTACAGGCATCAGATCCCACTCCACCAGGGCCACAGCTACCTCTACAGCCTTCCTCAGAGGAGTTCCTACCAAAGATATTTTGGAGGCAGCCACTTGGAGTTCTGTGCATACCTTCACAAAACACTACCACTTGCCTTTATATTCCAAAACTAGAGCAGGCTTTGCCACTGCTGTGTTGCAGGGCATTCTGGCTCATCCCAGTTCCTCCTAGTGCCTACCACCCTGTGCATAGCTTTGGGATTCTACCCATATGTGATTACTGCAGCTGTATGCATGATGAACATAGTACAGTTTTGTAACTACCATAAATGTAGATGTTCGAGTGCTAATACAGCTGCAGTACAGTTTCCCCCCCCCCTCCTTCCCCTCTTGGTAAAGGCCTAGGGCCTAACCCCCTCTTCATACAACCTGATGGGGTTATCCTTCTATGGTATATTTGCTTGCAACTACTGATTTTTGATTATATTGCATTTCATGTATATAAATATAATTTATGTATTGCCTTCCTTCTGGGGGCACCTGACATCTGGGGCAAGAAAGACTGAAGAAAATAGCGTCGGCTGTGTCTTATACACCCCTGCCTCACTGACGTCAGGAAAGAAAGTGACAACAACCGACGCCGGACCTAGACTTTGGAATTCGGCCGACCGAGGGACCGCCTGACGGCAGAGAACCCATATGTGATTACTGCAGCTGTATTAGCACTCGAACATCTACATTTATGGTAGGTACAAAACTGTACTTTTTAATCATTCGTTTTTTTGTTTTGTTTTTGTTAATAAACTAGGTTGGCTGATATTGTGTGGTCATCTTTTTTTATTAGTTTTTGAATTCTGACATTTGTATTTCCATTGGGAAAGCCTGGATTACTCAGAATCCAAGAAAATGCTCAGGGATTTCCTCTTACTGCCTCAACACAGGCCCTTGGCTATCCCGCCTGTGCTAGATATTATGTGTTCTCTGAATCCAGTTTATGTCCTGACTCTTTGGCACCTGCTCCAGCCAAGCCAGATAGGTATTATAGAGTCCCTGACTCTCAAGTTTCTTTACAAAAACCCTTCTGCTGATCCAGAAACTATTTCCCGGGGTCCAAAAGGGGTTAAGGCTTCCATTGCAAAAAGTCTAGTACCCTCTGACAGAGATTTCAGAGCTTTGGATAGATGGGGGAAGAAAGTATACACTTCTGCAACTTTAGCAGTGAGAGATTTAAATTGCCAGTTTCACATGCTTAAGTACCAACAATATTTAATGGCTCAGTTAAAACAGAAAATGCTTGCAAGCACAGAAGCTCCTGACTAAAGAAATGCAGGATTTATTGCATGCAGTTGAACAGGTGGGAAAACATGCTCTGCAATATGGTTTTGATTCTTTAGAGGCCTTTTGTAGAGCCGCAGTTACAGGTTCTGTGATTCGAAGACATGCTTGGTTAAAAGAACAAAGTTTACCTGATCATGTGAAGGCAAAATTATTGGATGCTACTTTACAGCATGATACTTTGTTTGGTGTTAAGGCAGAAGAGGTGTTAAAGAAAATGGAGGATAAAGCGAAATCTATGCAAACAGTCAAGGATTTCTTACAGGTACAGCCACCTCGGTTTAGCAGAAATTGGCCAACAAAGAATTGGTCCTTTCCAGTGTCAGACAGGCCACAGAGAGGCAGATACAGACGCCCAAGAGGCAGATCTCAACCCCAAGGCTCAAACAGACGACAGTGGGGCACCTCAACCCCAAAACGTGGTGAGGACAAGTCTCAACCTTACAGGAAACGGTCACAATGACTTTCCCCTTCGTATGCCAAGCACGTCTCTTTTGGAAGCCCCCCTTAGGGGGAAAACTAGCACTTTTTTCCTCAAAACTGGCAAACAATCACCCAAGACAAATGGGTCCTGAATATTGTGTCTCAAGGTCACAGATTCCACTTTCATACTTTACCAAGGCTAAAAGGAATGCCAGACCTGCCACAAAATCAATGGGCAGAGGCACAAAAACAAATTTCAGCCGTCATGGACATGAGAGCTATTCAGAAAGTACCACAACAGGAACAAGGACAAGGATTTTACTCAAGACTCTTCCTGGTCCCAAGAAAGGACACCTGAAGGCCCATACTAGACCTTTCAATTCTGAATACTTACCTGGATATTCCGAAATTCAAAATGTTGACATTACAGCAGCTTCTACCCATGCTGGGCAAGAAGGCTTGGCTTGTTACTCTGGACCTCAAAGAGGCATACCTGCATGTCTCTATCAGACAAAATTTATTATTTATTTATTTTAATTTTGTTTAGCAGGATGGTCTGACTGGACGAGGTCCGTTTACAGTAGAGGCCCGGGGAGAAAAGCTCCAGTTACATTAGAACACATTACAGAAATAAACATATAATACAATGCATATGACGTAGTATCTATTAAACTAGTAGTTTCTAGAAAGAAGTCAAAAAGAAATTGCAGAAGATACCTCAGATTCAAAGCTGGCACAATGCACTACCAATTCTCTGCACTGCCCTTTGGCTTATCTACTGCGCCGAGGGTCTTCACAAAGTGCCTGGCACCAGTAATTGCATTTTGCAAACAAAAAGGAATTCAAATATATCCATATCTGGACAACTTTCTCATTCAAGCAGAGACCAAGGACATTCTTCTACAGCATCTGGCGTTTGTAAAAAAAAAAGGTTGCTAATTTCTCTAGGGTACACAGTAAACGAAAAGAAGTCAAAACTAGTGCCCTCGCAACTGATTATATTCCTGGGTGCCAGCTTAAATACAACGGCCCAGATGACTTGCCTCACGCCAGACAAACAAGTTCAACTAACTCAATATTTTCAATTGCTGGCAAGAAAGTCCCATCTCCCTGCAAGAAAAATTCTGCAGGCCCTTAGATTCATGGCATCCTGCATACTACTAATACCATATGCCAGACTGCATATGAGGAAATTACAATGGTACCTGAAAAGTGTTTGGACTCAACACTCTCACAGTTTAGAAGCAGTAATACCAATGATTCCCTGCCTACAACAGGAGTTTCGATGGTGGGCACAGGCATGTCACCTAAACAAGGGTCAGCCTTTTACCCAACCCACAGCCAGGCAAACTCTAACAGATACTTCGGATTACGCCTGGGGAGTACACATGGCAGGAAAATGCATTCAGGGCAAGTGGACCACAGACCAGATGCATATTCACATCAATCAAAAAGAGATGTTGGCTGTTCAAAATACCCTAACAGCTTTGAATGACCTTCTACATCCAGGAAAATTACTACTAAAGACAGAGACAACACCACAGTAATGTGTTACATAAACAAGCAAGGGGGCACTCATTCTTATCCCCTATGCAGACAAGCCATGACCTTGTGGAACACAGCTCTAACGTATCAAGTTCACCTGCAAGCACAATTCCTGCCAGGAAAGAAAAATACTCTGGCAGACGATCTAAGCAAATATCATGGACCCTCATGAATGGAAATTGAATCCACAAATCTTCAGCATGGTAACACAAAAGTGGGGATGCCCAGAAATAGATCTTTTTGCCTCCCCACTGAATTGCCAACTACAACAATTCTGCACAAGGACTTATCACAAACAAGCATGGAAAGTGGATGCTCTTCTCTTCAGCTGGAAAAATCTAAAAGTTTATGCCTTCCCGCCACTGCCTCTCCTTTCAAAGGTACTCCTAAAAGCCAGACAAGAAAAACCACAGATGATCCTGATTGCTCCAGACTGGCCACGCCAGCACTGGTACCCTATCTTAAGGAACTTGGCTCAAGGCCCACCATGGATTTTGCCTCCAATCACACACCTTCTGACTCAACAAAACAATCCGATCCTGCACGGTCAGCTCAAAACCCTAAACCTGGCTGCATGGCAGATACATTAGTCAAACAGACAACACCTCTCTCTAAAGCTGTTATGGATGTCATTTTGGAGGCCAGGAGGCCTAGCACCAGGAAAGCTTACTCAGAAAAATGGAAGAGATTCTGCGCCTGGAACCAGGCTCAAAGCCTTGACCCTCTTGTTCCAAACATTCCTCAGATTTTACAATACTTAATTGATAAGAAGGATAGGCCTCTGTCCAGCATCTCAGTTAAGATCCACGCCTCTGCCATTTCAGCACATTACAACACGGATCCTCCTTTATTCTCTCATCCCTTGCTAAAGCAGTACCTCACAGGGGCTAAAAACATAAGACCACCCTGGAGAGCACCAAAACCAACTTGGGACCTCAATTTCATTTTGGAAAAACTGACCCTACCACCTTTTGAGCCAGCCGATACAGCCAATTTAAAATTTTTATCATGGAAAACAGCTCTGCTCCTGGCAGTAACTTCAGCACGAAGAGTCTCAGAGCTACAGGCATTAATGGCAGTGGAACCTTTTATAATTTTTCATCAGGACAGGGTATCTTTAAGGACAAACCCTACCTTTATGCCAAAGGTGGTATCTAGTGTGGCTCTTAACCAAACCATCCATTTGCCAACTTTTTATCCAAACCCCCAGAATAAAGGGGAGAAACTTCTGCATTCTTTGGACATACACAGGCAGCTATGCTTCTACTTGGACAAAACAAAGGCTTTCAGGAAAACTGAGCAACTGTTTGTAGCATATGCTGCAGGATCACAGGGCAAGGCTATCTCGAAGCAGACTATATCCAAATGGATAGGACACTGTATTTGGTACTGCTACACACAGCATGGAAAATCAGTCCCAAATAACATTAGGCCACATTCCACCAGGGCAACAGCCACTTCAACAGCCTTTCTCAGAGGAGTACCTACCAAGGAAATTTTGGAGACTGCAACTTGGAGTTCAGTGCACACCTTTACCAAGCATTACCACCTGCCTCTTTACTCTAAATCCAGAGCAGGATTTGCCACTACAGTTCTGCAGGGCCTCATAGCCAATCCTAATTCTTTATAGACCAGCCACCCAACCTCAGCTTTGGGATTCTACCCAAGTGTAATGACTGCAGCAGTGTAACACGATGAACATAGTACAGTTTTGTACCTACCATAAATGTAGATGTTAGAGTGTTCACACTGCTGCAGTCCAGGTTACCCTCCCTCCATCCCCTCTGAACTAGCTGGACTTATCTATACCTTTCTATCCTATACAACCTTTGGGTTGTATTTGCTGGTAACTGAAGGTATCATTTTTTATTGTATATTTTTGATTAGCAATATGTATTGCCTACCTACTTGGGGGCACCTGACATCTGGGGCAAGAAAAACTAAAGAAAATGGCGTTGGATGCATCTTTATATACCCTTGGCACACTGACGTCAGGGAAGAAGCGACAGCAACCGACGCCGGACCAAGACTTTGGAACTCAGGCCGACTGTGGGACCGCCTGACGGCAGGATAACCCAAGTGTAATGACTGCAGCAGTGTGAACACTCGAACATCTACATTTATGGTAGGTACAAAACTGTACTTTTTGCAGGGCCTTATAGCCGGTCCTAATGCTATCTAAATTCCTCCTCCCATCCTTAGCTTTGGGAATCTACCCAAATGGTAATGACTGTAACAGTGAAACACGAAGAACATAGTACAATTGTGTACACTTACCATAAATGTAGATGTTAGAGTGTATTCACTGTTGCAGTCCTGGTTACCCTCCCTCCAGCCCCCTGACGTTTTTGGCTGTACCTCTTCTCTCCTTTTCAGTGCTTAAAAGCTTTTTGGTGTATTTGCTAAAACAATTCCTTAGAGAGGCCAAAAATTTAAGACCCCTCAGGAGAGCTCCCACTCCAGCCTGGGACCTTAACTTTGTATTGGAAAAACTCAACCCCCCCATTTGAACCAGCTGCTACAGCAGAGTTAAAATTCCTTTCTTGGAAAACAGCTTTACTTCTAGCCGTCACTTCAGCAAGAAGAGTGTCTGAACTGCAGGCCCTCATGGCAGTGGGAACCCTTCATTATCTTCCATGCGGACAGGGTTTCCCTCAGGACTAATCCATCCTTTATGCCCAAGGTGGTGTCTAGTGTGGCTCTAAACCAGTCCATTCATTTGCCTACTTTTTTTCCCTAATCTTCAGAATAAAGGGGAGATGATACTGCATTCTCTGGATGCACACAGACAGCTTAGATTATGTTTGGACAGGACTAAGCCTCTCAGAAAATACGACCAGCTGCTAGTTGGCTTTAATGCAGGGGCAGAGGGGAAGGCCATTTCAAAGCAAACCATTTCCAAATGGATAGCACATTGCATCCATTTCTGCTACAAACACTATGGAAAACCTACCCCACAGGGGATAAGAACACATTCCACCAGGGCTGCATCTGCCTCTATTGCATTTCTCGGAGGAGACCCTACCAGGAACATCCTGGAAGCTGCAACCTGGAGCTCTGTACATACTTTCACCAAGCATTACCACCTGCCTGTCTTTCCTAAATCCAGAGCTGGATTTGCCACAGCAGTCTTACGGGGTTTTATTGCTAGCCTTAATACTCTTTAACTACCCCCACTCTTCCTTGGCTTTGGGAATCAACCCAAATGTGATGACTACAACAGTGAAACACGAAGAACATAGTACAATTGTGTACACTTACCATAAATGTAGATGTTAGAGTGTATTCACTGTTGCAGTCCTGGTTACCCTCCCTCCAGCCCCCTGATGTTTTTGGCTGTACCTCTTCTCTCCTTTTCAATGCTTAAAAGCTTTTTGGTGTATTTGCTTTTTTGTTTGAGGTATAACCTTGTATATTTATAGATTTAATTGCTTCCCATTAGGGGGGCATCTGACATCTGGGGCAAGAAAAACTGATTTAATGACATTGGCTGCATGTTTTATACCCCTGACGACCAGACGTCACGGAAGAAGAGACAGCAACCGACGTAGGACCCAAGACTTTGTTAATCAGGCCGACTGAGGGCTACCGCAAGCAGACAACCCAAATGTAATGACTGCAACTATGAATACAATTGAACATCTACATTTATGGCAAGTGTACACAACTGTACTTTCCAAGATGTTGACATCATTTAGAGAGTTGATGACTGTGCCTAGTTTGCAATCATCAGTAAATTTGTTAAATGTAGGCCTTTTTTGTTTTAGCATGTACATCCGATAAGTAGATCCCAAACAAAGATGGGAGAAGATGAGATAAAACTGTTGATCTAATCAATCTGCGTTAAAGTCTCCAGGAATAGATGGTATTCCTGTGGAGTTTGGAAGCTAGGAGGAAAGAAAGTGAAAAAGCTTCCGAAGATTAGGAATAGAAATTGTATAAGCAATTCTCAAGGAAACAATGGGAACATGTGTTTGACTCACAAATATATGCAATAAAGTGCCGAAGATTTGTTTGGAAGGTTTTTCATCGATATATTTTTATACCCCATTCAGAATCCAAAGAATTTTTCCTCTGGTAGATTCCAAATGTTAGAGTTATAAAGAGGAAGAAAGAGGTAAGTGGAAACATGTTTTGAATGTGTAATGCACTGGCAGACTTTTAAAAATCCCTACCAAGTAGTCTGTTAGAAATATTAGGTGGGCAAATGGGTGTAACCGAGGAAATGATTTTCTGAGCTGTGATACAGGATCTGAATTGCCTAGGCATATTTAGGCCTTGCTAAGTTTAATTCTGTCAGCTGTCAAAAAGAAAAAAAAATTACTAAAAATTGAAATCAGTCTAAACCAACTGTAACAGAGGTAAAAGAACTAAGTGGGATCTTTAGAAAAGGGTAGTAGGAGCAAATTACATAGAAAAAAATTAAATTCTGGGAACATTACATGCAAACTAGTGTTTTGGAGGAGGAGTAAGGTTTAAGGTAAGGCAGGAATTGAACAATTTATGGTTTGATTATACAGTGCAATGAAAAAGTATTTACCCCTTTCCTAATTTCTTATTTTTTTGCATGTTTGTCACACTTAAATGTTTCAGATCATCAATTTAGCTGAAGATAACCCAAGTAAACACAAAATGCAGTTTTTAAGTGGTGATTGTATTTATTAAGGAAAAAAAACTATCCAAGCCTACATTGTCCTGTGTGAAAAAGTAATTGACCCGCTTGTTAAATCATGAAGTAACTGTGGTTAATCACATTTTTGGGAAAGCGGAGTTCAGTTTCACTAACCACACTCAGGCCTGATTACTGCCAGATCTGTTGAATCAAGAGATGACTTAAATAGAACCTGTCAGACAAAGTGAAGTAGGCCAAAAGATCCCAAAAAGGAAGACATCATGCCGCGATCTAAAGAAATTCTGGAACAGATGAGAAATGAAGTAATTGACATTTAGGAGTCTAGAAAAGGTTACAAAGCCATTTCTAAAGCTTTGGGACTCCAACAAACCATGGTGAGAGCCATTATCCACAAATGGAGAAAACCTGGAACAGTGGTGAACCTTCCCAGGAGTGGCCGCAAGAGCGCAGCGATGACTCATCCAAGAGGTCACAAAAGAACCCAGAACAACATCTAAAGAACTGCAGGCCTCACTTGCCTCAGTTATGGTCAGTGTTCATGACAACCATAAGAAAGAGACTGGGCAAAAATGGCATGCATGGCAGAGTTCCAAGGTTAAAACTACCACTGACCAAAAAGAACATAAAGGCTCGTCTCACTTTTGCTAAAAAAAACCATCTTGATGATCCCCAGATTTTTGGGAAAATATTCTGTGGACTGACTAAACTAAAGTTGAACTTTTCGGGAGGTGTGTGTCCTGTTATATCTGGCATAAAAGTAACACAGCATTTTAGAAAAAGAACATCATGCCAACAGTCAAACATGGTGGTGGTGGTGTGATGTTTTGGGGCTGTTTTGCTGCTTCTAGACCTGGACGACTTGCTTTGATTGATGGAACCATGAATTCTGCTCTCTACCAAAAAATCCTGAAGGAGAATGTCCGGCCATCAGTTCGTGACCTCAAGCTGAAGCGCACTTGGGTTCTGCAGCAGGACAGTGATCCAAAACACACCAGCAAGTCCACCTCTGAATGGCTTAAGAAAACAAAATGAAGGTTTTGGAGTGGCCAGTCAAAGGCCGGACTTGAATCCAATTTTGATGCTGTGGCATGACTTTAAAAAGGCGGTTCATGCTCGGAAACCCTCAGTATGGCTGAATTAAAACAATTCTGCAAAGAAGAGTGGGCAAAATTCCTCAACAGCGATGTGAAAGACTCCTTGCCAGTTATCGCAGGCGCTTTATTGCATTTGTTGCTGCTAAGGGTTATTGGGTTTAGGGGCAATTACTTTTTCACATAGGGCCATGTAGGTTTGAATAGTTTTTTTCCTTAATAAATAAAATCATCACTTAAAGACTGCATTTTGTGTTTACTTGGGTTATCTTTGTCTAATATTTAAATTTGTTTTAAGTGCGACAAACCTGCAAAAAAAATAAGAAATCAGGAAGGGGGCAAATACTTTTCCATTGCACTGTAGTTATGCATAGAAATATATGTGAATTATAGTGTTCATAACTGGGAACATGTTAATATGTTTTTTCTTTTATATAAATGGATGATTTTGTTTTAGGTGATGATATAAAAAAGGTATTGAAAAAAACCTGTGTGTGAAAAGTGTACAGAAAGGAGAGGAGACAGACGTAAAGTAGATATTTTATTTCACAGGACAATCCTAAGCCAGTTCTTCATTTCATCTACAGGGGAGTTTGAACAGTGGATGCCTTCTCTTTCCACTGAAAGCAAGTACTTCTGTTTGGTTTACCTTCCATCTTCCTCATCCCACAGGTGAATACAAGATGTAATGAGGCAGAATGCATTCTGATGTCTCTCCACTGGTTAAGACCAGGATGGTTCTTTCATCAAATGTAGATGAGCTGTCCCAGCAGGATGGGCCCCTGCTCCACTTTGGACACCCATTTGCATCTTCAAGCATACACTCTAGGAGTAATACTGGATGTCCTTCAAGAATGCAACTGCAGTCATAACATGTGGGTTGTCCTGCCTCAGGCAGCCCTCGGACGGCCGGATTCCAGAGTCTGGGTCCGACGTCGGCTGATGTCGCATTTCTCTCCGACGTCAGAGGGCTGGAGTACATAAGCATCAGCCGACGCCATTTTCTTCAGTCTTTCTTGCCGCGCGGTGCCCGAAGCAGAAGCAGTTCGCAAGTGCCGGTCGGTCAGCTCCTGTATTCTACGATGCGAAGTCATCAAAAGCTAAGTACCCCGTTGGGGACCTTTTCTTGCCTCAGCCGATGTCAGAAATTACTGAAAAAGTTAACAATTGTCTTTTTTGTGGTAAACAAATACCTCATAAGGATTTCCACTCTTACTGCTTCCCTTGCCTGGGCCCAGACCACGACGTCTCGGCCTGTGTAGCCTGTGCTCGCTTCAACAAGCGCACTCTCAGGCGCCGGGCGGAGTTCGCTGAAGATTTTTTCGGCGATAAATTTGCCTACACCATGCCGTCGGATCTTCCGACATCGCAAACTCCCAAAAAGCGAAAAGACCGGGACCGACATCCTCGGCCCGCATCTACCACCGACTCCACGCCAAAACCTAGCGCTAGTGCTCCGGTTCCCTCTGAGACGGTCTCTCCACCGCTCCGAACCGAAGACACCGCATTACCGACTACTCCGATTCCAGACATTACTCCGACGCCAGTTATAGATTTTCCTCCGGATACCGAAACCGAGGAAATGCCCGAGACCATTGCTGTAGACAAGGTCACTCCTGCACGTGGAGCTGCCAGGCCTCCTATGGCCATGTCTATTAAGGCCTACACTAGGGCTAAGGCAGCCAGCAAAACAAAGCATATTACTTCTAAATCCTTACCTCAGCCGACTCCGGAGACACAAATTATGTCCATGGCTGCTGATTTAATTTCCATGATTAGAGGTTCACATGCCCATCCTGAGAGAGCATCCCAGCCTCCTCCTGATAAAAGGCCCCGGGTTGAACCCTCTGACCCTACTCCTTCAGATGAAGACTCTGAGGGCTCTGTCCACTCTAATAGCCAGGAAAAGCTCTTCCAGACCTATGAGGACTCGGATGCAGAAGATTCCATCCCTTCGGCCTCCCCTCCTGAGGATATTTCTTTTGGGGAAGTTCTGCACCCCATGAGGGAACATTTCAAGTGGCAGGGTCAGGAATATTCTGATTCTAGGAAACGCCTTAGGACTTTCCTTAAGAAGCCTCAGCACAGGCCCTTAGCTATTACTCCTGTACTTGATGTTCTGGATGATTTGTATTCTGACTCTAGTGCTACCCCTGATTCTCTTCCTCCTGCTCCAGCCAAGCCAGACAGGTATTACAGGGTCCCAGAAACTCATTCCCATTTATTCAGGGCCCATACTGCTGATTTGGAAACTATTTCACAGGGGCCTAAAGGAGTTTCAGCCTCCACCTCAAAAATCGTTTGCCCTCCAAGGGGGAAGCAAGGTGTTTAGAGAGGTCGGGCAAGAAGGTTTACACACCCGCTACCTTATCTATGAGAGCTTTAAATTGCCTTTTCATATGTTACAATATCAGGATTATCTCTTAGAAGATTTACAAAAACATTAGCTTCTCCTGATCCTTTAGACAGGAAGACTTTGCAGGAAGCTGTACATAACACTCAGCAAGTAAGCAATCACTTCCTGCAGTGTGGATATGATGCACTGGAAGCTTCATGTAGGGCAGCTATGACAGGGGCAGTGATTCGTAGACATGCTTGGTTAAAAGATCAACCTCTACCAGATCATGTAAAAGCAAAACTTCTGGATGCACCTTTGGAAAAGAACAAGCTTTTTGGTGCAAATGCTAAGGATGTGTTAAAGACCATCGAAGAAAAAGCAAAATCAGTTCAGACGGTGAAAGATTTCCTCCAGGTTCAACCCCCCAGATTCAGTAGGAATTGGCCTTCAAAAAACTGGTCCTTTCCTAATCCAGAAAAGTTTCAAAGGGGTAAGAACAGACGTGGCCGAGGAAGAGGCCAATACAGAGGCCCTTGCAGGGGACGACAATGGCAGCCAGGAAACCAAAGAAGTGACGCAGGGGTTTCACCTGCCCAACAACCATAAACTCAATGACTTTCCTCTACTACTGCCTACCAGGGAACAACTAGAAGCTCCCTTGCGGAAATTATCTCTGTTTGCAGAAAACTGGCACAGACTGACAAAGGACAAATGGATTTTGGACATTATAGACCGAGGGTACAGGTTTCATTTTCACACCTTACCAAGAAAACAAGGCATGCCAAACCTACCACAAAATCAAAGGGCAGAGGCTATCAAGCAAATCACTCTGCTGACTCGAATGAAAGCAATAGAAAGAGTTCCACAACAAGAACAGGGGTTTTACTCAAGACTGTTCCTTGTTCCAAGAAAAGAATCTCAATGGAGACCAATACTGGACTTGTCCGCATTAAACACCTTTCTCATAGTACCAAAGTTCAAAATGCTGACTCTACAGCAACTCCTTCCCATGCTGGGCAAGGAGTCGTGGCTGATTACTCTGGACCTCAAGGAGGCATACCTGCATGTCCCTATCAGACACAGCTGCAGAAGATACCTCAGATTTCTTGCAGGGCTAGAGCATTATCAATTCTCAGCATTGCCATTTGGCTTATCTACTGCGCCCAGAGTATTTACAAAATGCCTGGCTTCAGTAATTGCTCATTGCAGGCTCCAGGGTATACAAATTTACCCGTACCTGGACGACTGCCTCATACAAGCGGACGACAAATTTATGTTGACAAAAAACCTGGATTATGTCATACGATTACTTCAAGCTCTGGGATACACAGTCAACTTACAAAAGTCAAGACTGTAGCCATCTCAGCAAATAATCTTCTTAGGAGCCAAACTAGACACAGCCTCTCAGATGGCTTACCTGACAGAAGACAAGCAAGAGAAGTTAACTCATTACTTCAAAGGTTTAGCAAAACTCACCCAGATGACTGCAAGGAGATTCCTACAGGCCCTGGGTTACATGGCATCCTGCATTCTACTGGTTCCATTAGCAAAACTACACATGAGAAAGCTTCAGTGGTACCTAAAAAGCATTTGGTCTCAACACAGCAACAACTTGGAGACAATCATACCACTCATTCCATGCCTACAAAAGGAATTCCTATGGTGGGCCTCGGTGAGCCAGGAAAACACAGGTATGTCATTCAAAAACCACAGATAACACAGACCATGACTACAGACGCCTCAGACCTTGGATGGGGCGCACATGGAAGGCAGGTGTATACAAGGACAATGGTCTCCAAAGGAAACACATCTGCATATAAACCAAAAGGAAATGCTGGCAGTAATGCATGCCATCGAGGCTTTTCAACACCAACTCCAGCAAGGCCATTTAATGATACGGACAGACAACACCACTGTGATGTGGTACATAAACAAGCAGGGGGCACCCACTCTTACCCCTTTGCAGACTGACAATGCAGCTTTGGGAGAAATCACTGAGCCTAAACATCCAGTTACAATCCCAGTTTTTCCAGGAAAAGACAATGTGTTGGCGGACAGCCTAAGCAGGAATTTCACAGATCCACACAGTGGAGGTTACATCCGAAGGCCTTCAGACAACTCACTTCGACATGGGGCAAGCCAGAAGTGGACCTATTTGCCTCTCACCTCAACCATCTTCTACCAAAATTTTGCACAAGGACATACCATCCAAAAGCTTGGAAAATAGATGCCCTCTCATTCAACTGGAACTCCCTAGCAATCTATGCATTCCCACCTCTGCCACTGATGACCTCAGTATTACTAAAGATCAAAGCAGAGAAGCCCAAGGGAATCATAATAGCTTCGGATTGGCCAAGACAACACTGGTACCCACTACTACGGAGCATATGTCACACCAGGAGGTGGGCCCTCCCTCAGTGGCCTCTACTTTTGACTCAACACAATTTCGAAACACTGCATCCAAACCTTCAGACACTGCAGCTAACAGCCTGGGAGATCCCATAAATAACTTCAGCTTATCTCTCTCCAAGGAAGTTCAGCGGATACTAACAGAGGCTCGAAGACCATCCACCAGAAAGGTTTACTTAGCGAAGTGGAAAAGATTCAGCAATTGGAATACCAGCAAGGGACATGATGCATCATTGCTGAACATCCCACTTATCTTGGAATATTTGGCAGATATGTTAAAGAACGGCCTCTCATATTCTTCCATAAAGATACATGCATCTGCTATTTCAGCTAGATACAACACTGATTTTCCTGATGTTCTTCATTCCACATTGCTGCAGTCCTAACTATTGGGTAGTCCGCTGTCCAGTCGGCCCGAATACCAAAGTATATGGCTGACGTCGGTCAGGGCGCATTAGACTGACGTCAGTACGTCAGGGTACTAATGCGCATGACCGACGTCATATCCTCAGTCTTTTTTGCCGCATGGTCCGATGCAGAAGCAATTTTGCGAGTGCAGGTTGGCGTTCTGAAAGTTTCTGAAGTCAGAGTTTCAGACCGAATCAAAGTTGGCTAAGTACCCGTTAGAATATTTTGGTTTTTCTTGCCTCAGTATTTAACCGGATGTCAGAAAAAGTGAATAACTGTATTTCTTGTGGGAAACAGATACCTCATAGGGATTACCATACTTTGTGTATACCTTGTTTAGGGCCTGAGCACGACGTTGTTGGATGCCGCTCTTGTGCTAGATTTAACAAACGCACTATTAAGAGAAGGTTGGACTGTGCCAGGTTAGTGTTTGGGAAGCGTTGTAACTATAAAATGCCGTCGGATGCTCCGACGCCGGCTTCGGCTAAAAAACGCAAAGATAAAGCAGCAAAGCCTAGGGTGGAGGAACCGACAGTCCCAGACGTCGGTTCTTTGGAAGGCTCAGGGTAGCAGGAGGTTTTGCCAGGTGTCTCTTTGGAGTCTCAGGGAGAGACTTTACTGTTACAGGATGTATCCTCTCAGGAAGTAGGCCAGGCTGAGGGGGCTTCTCAGGTGGCTGTTCTTCCCTCTCTTCCTAAGGTGGTTAGAGCCTCCCCTTCAGTTTCCAAGGCTTCTTTGAGGGGCAGGCCAAGTTTAGCTTCTGTGGGGGTTTCTCCTACTGCTTCAGGATCTTTGCCTAAGAAACATATGCTTAAAATGGCAGAGGATTTGATTACTATGATTAGGGGTTCTATGCCCCCTCCTGATAAGAGGCCTAGGGTGGAACCTGAGTTTGAGAGTTTTGAGCAATGCTCGGAGGCTTCGGAGTCTTCGGCTGAAGACTTGCAGGAGTTCCCTCCTTATTCTGATTCTGATGTGGATGACTCTACTCCTTCTGCTTCTCCTCCTGAGGATTTTTCATTTTCAGAGACTCTGCATTCCATGAGGGAGCATTTTAAATGGGAAGGTCAAGATTTCTCTGATTCCAGGAAAAGGCTTAGGGAATTCTTGTTTTTACCCCAGCATAGGCCTTTAGCTATACCTCCTGTTTTGAATGTGGTGGAAGATGTGTTTGCAGAGGCTTCCCTGAATCCTGATTCTTTGCCTCCTGCCCCAGTTAAACCGGATAGGTATTATAGGGTGCCTGAAGCTCATAAGTATCTTTTAAGAGTCCTAGGGCAGACCCAGAAACTGTCTCTCAGGGGCCTAAAGGTGTGAAGGCCTCAGTTGTTAAAAATCCTGTCCCTCCTGATAAAGAGGCAAGGGCTTTGGATAGATGGGGAAAGAAAGTGTATACTTCTTCCACTTTAGCCATGAGGGCGTTGAATTGTCAGTTTCACATGTTAAAATATCAGAATTATCTTCTTTCACAGTTGAAATCTAAGGTGGATGCTCTGGCTGAAGGTATTGAGTGTAAAGAGTTGCACGATTTAGTTCATGTGTCTGAACAGGTGGGTAAACATTCCTTGCAGTGTGGTTTTGATGCTGTGCAGGCCTCCTCCAGGGTGGCTGCCACTGGTTCTGTTCTTCGTAGGCACGCCTGGCTGAGAGATCAGAATTTAGCTGAGCATGTTAAGACAAGGATTTTGGATGCTCCTTTACAGTCTGATGTGTTGTTTGGTTCGCCTGTGGAAGCAGTTTTGAAGAAAATGGAGGACAAGGCTAAGTCGATGCAAACTGTTAAAGATTTTTTGCAGGTGCAGCCTCCGAAGTTTAGTAGAAATTGGCCTGCTAGGGGATGGACTTATCCTGTCTATGATTCCCAGTCTAGGGGTAGGTCTAGACGTGGTAGGGGCAGAGCTCAGGGTACTTTTAGGCCTAGGACAGGGAGTTCCCCTGCTCAGACTTCTGGTGAGGGCAGGGGTCAGTCCTTTCGTAAGCAGACCCAATGACCTGCCTTTTCAGCTGCCAGTACGTTCTTGCCTGGCAGCACCTTTGGGAGGAAGGCTGTCTCTTTTCAAAGAAAATTGGGATTTAATTACCCAAGACAGATGGGTTCTGGATATTATTCACCACGGTTACAGGTTTTATTTCCATACCTTGCCTCCTTTCAAAGGCATGCCAGACATTCCTCCTCTTCAAAGAACAGAGGCTCACAAGCAAATTTCTCTGTTGCTCCAAATAGGGGCCATTCAGTCAGTTCCTGTGCCGGAAAGGGGCCTAGGATTTTATTCTCGCCTGTTCCTAGTACCAAAGAAGGGGAACACGTGGAGACCAATTCTGGATTTATCTATCCTCAACACTTATCTGGACATTCCCAAGTTCAAAATGTTGACGTTACAACAGCTTTTACCTCTGCTGGGCAAAGATCACTGGATGGTAACTTTAGATCTCAAGGAAGCTTACCTTCATGTGCCAATAAGACTAAGTTGCAGGAAGTATCTGCGTTTTCGAGCTGGAAATTCTCATTATCAGTTCTCTGCATTGCCCTTTGGCTTATCTACTGCGCCCAGAGTATTTACAAAGGTTCTGGCTCCAGTGATAGCTTACTTCAGGCTAAAAGGAATACAAATCTATCCTTACTTGGACGACTGCCTGATTCTGGCTCAAGAAAAAGAAGATCTTCTACAGCATCTGGAATATGTCATAGCAGTGCTAAGATGCCTAGGGTATTCTGTGAACGAAATAAAGTCCAGTCTAGTACCCTCTCAAGACATGTGCTTTCTGGGTGTGAGACTGAATACAGCAGCCCAGATGGCCTTTTTAACCCCGGACAAACAACAGAATTTTTCCAGTTACTTCCATCGTCTATCTCTTCAGTCCGGGCTGACTGCAAGGACAGTCCTTCAAGCCTTAGGGTTCATGGCATCTTGTATTCTGGTGCTTCCCAATGCCAAACTACATATGAGGAAGCTACAATGGTATCTCAAAAATCTGTGGACACAGCACTGCCAGGATTTGGACACTGTCATTCAAATAATACCTTGCATTCAAAAGGAATTTTTGTGGTGGGCTCAGGAATGTCACCTAAACAAGGGACTCTCTGTGACCCGGCCAGAGGCAAGTCAGATTCTAACGACAGATGCCTCAGATATTGCTTGGGAGCTCATCTAAATGGAAAGTGGATACAAGACAAGTGGCCTGCCAGACTACAGCATCTACATATCAACATGAAAGAGATGTTAGCAGTTCAGTTTGCATTAATTGCTTTCAAGGAGTTACTTCTTCCAGGGCAGGTGTTGATTCTTACAGACAACACAACTGTCATGTGGTACATCAACAAACAAGGGGGAACACATTCTTACCCATTGTGCAGACAAGCAATGATTTTATGGGAGACTGCGCTCAGTCTGCAACTAACTCTTCAGGCAAGGTTTCTGCCGGGAGCACAGAACTCCTTAGCAGATGTATTAAGCAGGCAAATCATGGATCCCCACGAGTGGAAACTGGATCTTCATGTATTTCACAAATTGACAGTGTCATGGGGAACTCCAGACATAGATCTGTTCGCTTCTCCACTAAACCACCAGCTGCCAAAGTTTTGCACGAAGGATTTCATCACACAGCTTGGAAAGTGGATGCTCTTTCTTTCAGTTGGAAAAATCTTCATGTGTATGCCTTTCCACCTCTGCCTCTTCTTCCAAAGGTGCTTCTAAAGGTCAGACAAGACAAGCCAAGGATGATTTTAATAGCTCCAGATTGGCCTCGCAGCACTGGTACCCATTACTGAGGAGTCTGGTAAGGAAGCCTCCATGGCCTTTACCCTTGATTCCACACCTGTTGTCTCAGAGGGACGGTCATCTGCTCAATGTCAAGCTTCACTCTCTACATCTAACAGCCTGGCATATTCTGTTTTGAAAGACAGCAGGTCTCAGCTTCCTCAACAAGTTTTAAATGTGATTATGGAAGCCAGAAGACCTAGTACAAGGAAAGTGTACGAGAAAAATGGAAGAGATTTTTGTTTTGGAGTGCAGCAAACAATTTGGAGATTACTGAGCCAAATTTGAGTGTGGCTCTTCAATATCTTACTGAGTTACTGGACAAAGGTTTGTCTTTCTCTTCCATTAAGATTCATGCTGCAGCAATTTCAGCTCACTATGATTGTGACCCACCATTGTTTTCGCATCCTTTGTTCAAGCAATTTCTTAGAGGGCAAAGAATATAAGACCCCCACGTGAGCTCCTACTCCTGCTTGGGATCTCAATTTTGTGTTGGAGAAACTTACTCTACAACCTTTTGAGCCTCGGCTACTGCTGAATTGAAATACTTGTCATGGAAGACTGCTTTTTGTTGGCCATTACTTCTGCAAGAAGGGTTTCTGAGTTGCAGGCCCTTATGGCAGTGGAGCCTTTTGATTTTTCATAAGGATAGGGTATCTTTACGCACTAATCCTTCCTTTATGCCTAAGGTGGTTTCTAGTGTGGCTTTAAACCAAACTATTCATTTGCCTACCTTTTATGCAGATCCCCAAAATAAAGGGGAAAAGATTTTGCACACTTTAGATGTACACAGGCTATTGCGTTATTATTTGAGCAGGACTAAGGATTTTAGGCAGTCTCAGCAGTTGTTTGTTTCTTTTGCTTTGAGTTCAAAGGGCAAGCCCGTGTCAAAACAAACTATTTCTAGGTGGATTGGGTGTTGCATTACATTTTGTTATTCCCATCATGGCAAGGAGATTCCAGCTGGGATTAGGCCTCATTCCACTAGGGCTACTGCCACTTCCACAGCATTTCTAAGGGGGGTGGCAACTAAAGATATTTTGGAGGCAGCTACTTGGAGTTCAGTGCATACTTTCTCTAAGCATTATCACCTTCCTCTCTACTCTAAGTCTAGGGCTGGTTTTGCCACAGCTATTTTGCAAGGCTTGTTGTCAGTTCCTACTTCCTCATGATTTGCCAGCCTCCCTTACCTCTGCTTTGGGATTCTACCCAATAGTTAGGACTGCAGCAATGTGGAATGAAGAACATAGTACAGTTTTGTACCTACCATAAATGTAGATGTTCGAGGATCCACATTGCTGCAGTCCAATTTACCCTCCCTCCTTCCCCTCTGTGTTTAGGGGTGGTTGTGTAGGTGAGGTTATATTCTGCTACTGGTGTATATATTGTATATATATATATATTTTTTGGTGCAGGTATTTTGGGAGTTTTTGGCCTTATCTTTTCAGGGTCTTCTGACATCTGGGGCAAGAAAAGACTGAGGATATGACGTCGGTCATGCGCATTAGTACCCTGACGTACTGACGTCAGTCTAATGCGCCCTGACCGACGTCAGCCATATACTTTGGTATTCGGGCCGACTGGACAGCGGACTACCCAATAGTTAGGACTGCAGCAATGTGGATCCTCGAACATCTACATTTATGGTAGGTACAAAACTGTACTTTTTCTCTCACCCCTTACTAAGACAATTCCTCAGGGGAATCAAGAACATTAAGCCACCAAGAAAGGCCCCAGTGCCAGCCTGGGACCTCAATTTTGTCTTAGAAAAACTGACTCTACCTCCTTTTGAGCCAGCAGCTTCAGTTGATTTGCAATTTCTCTCATGGAAGACAGCTTTCCTGTTGGCAATTACCTCAGCAAGAAGGGTTTCGGAGCTACAGGCCCTAATGGCAATACCACCCTTTATTATTTTCTACAGAGACAGGGTTTCATTAAGGACCAACCCTACTTTTATGCCAAAGGTGGTATCTAGGGTTTCTCTAAATCAAGCCATTCATCTGCCTGCTTTCTTCCCCAATCCTGAGAATAAGGGGAAAGACTTTTGCATACCTTGGACATTCACAGACAACTTCGATACTACCTGGACAGAACCAAGGCCAGTAGGAAGTCTGAACAACTTTTTGTAGCTTACGCCCCTGCAGTCCAAGGAAAAGCAATTTCAAAACAGACTTTCTAAATGGATTGGACATTGCATCAGATTCTGTTATTCCTTTCATGGAAAGACTGTTCCAGCCAATGTCAGACCACATTCCACCAGAGCTGCAGCCACCTCTACAGCTTTTTTAAGAGGGGTGCCTACCAAGGACATTCTAGAAGCTGCTACATGGAGCTCCGTGCATACATTCTCCAAACACTACAATCTCCCTCTATATTCCAGATCCAGAGCAGGCTTTGCTTCGGCAGTCCTGCAGGGTTTGATTGCCACACCATCTCTTTCCTAGAGCATACCTCCTCCCCAGCTAAGCTATGGTATTCTACCCACATGTTATGACTGCAGTTGCATTCTTGAAGGACATAGTACAGTTTTGTACCTACCATAAATGTAGATGTCCGATAAGACATGCAACTGCAGTCGGATTTTCCCTCCCTCCATACCCCTCTATGCCTAGGGTCCACTCCTATCCCTGTTACTCTTAGCTGGGGATATCTGTTATGGTGTATTTGTTTTATTGCTCATTTATTTGTTTGGAATCCTGTTTTGTCTTCCAATTTGATTACAGCCTTCCTTGGAGGGCACCTGGCATCTGGGGCAAGAAACACTGAAGAAAATGGCGTCGGCTGATGCTTATGTACTCCAGCCGCTCTGACGTCGGAGAGAAATGCGACATCAGCCGACGTCGGACCCAGACTTTGGAATCCGGCCGACCGAGGGCTGCCTGAGGCAGGACAACCCACATGTTATGACTGCAGTTGCATGTCTATCGGACATCTACATTTATGGTAGGTACAAAACTGTACTTTTTGCCTATGCTGTTGTCCAAAGCATGTTGTATTTTCCTTCAAAATCTGAAGTTAGATTCCTTTTCTGTTTTTAATTAGTGCTGCATTTGAGTTTCACATTAACACCAAATATACAGTCCGCAAACAGCAGTAAACGTATTCTTTCCCCTGAGGCTTGTCCAGATAATGTTTCAGTACCATGACTCTTCATCTCACAGATACAGTGTGTCATCTCACAGATGCAGTGTGTCAGCCAGAACGAGGGAATACATTTTAGCATAAAAAACAAAAACTTCCACATTCATGCACATACTTTCTAGACTATTTCTTTGTACAGTACAGTTATGAAAAGTATGCTCACCATAACTGTAAGATGCCTGAATAAGAAGAAATCTGGTGGGAGCTACAAGCTACCTTATTTTGTTGCATTTTCCATTTCCTTCTGTGCTAGAGGCATGTTAGGAGATGTGGTTTTACTTTCCTCTCTGTATTTTTTGTGCTGTTAATATTCATTTCACTGTTTATTGCACATGTGTAGGTTAGGACTGTGATTGTTTTGGTGGAAATGGATACCTAGCATAGTTTTCAGCCTGGATGAGATTTCTCAAAGGTTTAAGGTACAGTTGGTGGTGGATTCTCACTCCAGAATAAAAGTAATGTGGTGTAGGCTATTCCTCTTGAGTTCATAGTAATTGGTTAAAATTTCTATGACTGGACCAGTAAACATTGAAGAAACAAAGTTGATAGCAACCTTTTTTATCCAGAAAACAACACCTTTTACCCAAGTAAACTAAAAAAAAAAATTGTAAGGATCAGGCTCCTTGCTCACCCTTTCATCCTCCTCACTTCTCTAAATATACTCTGTAGTCTTGTATTAGCAGTGCAGCAACATGACTAAAATGGGTTTTACTAATAGTGGTCAACTGTTTCTATTTGGAAGAAAGTCTCATCAGTAAGTAATATGTATCGTTTTTCCTTTATAAAGCCAGGCTTCTTGTTGCTGTCTGTGGCTTTTCGGAGTAGACCTGCTCTGCACTGGGAATGTCTGATGCTCTTGAAGTGATGTCACAAGTGTCACCTACTTGTGGCTAGTCCCACGTATTTGGAATGTACTGCATCAGTGATGCCTTTATTCAAATGAGTGTCCTCAAAAATTGAGATTTATAGATGCATCTGTTCAGTCAGTATTAACAATAGTTTAATAGCAGCAATTATCAAGATTTAAACAAAATACATGTAACACACTTCATACTGTGTATTTTTGTTTTTCTTTCTTTCCATGTATTTAACTTGGAAAGCCTTACTTAACTCCTAACCTTCTTTTTTGCGTATCTGATTAGTCTTCCAAACTTAGAGAACTCTGGGAATGCAACTTATTTGACTTTAATAGCCAATGTTGATTTATTAGGTGACTTAGTGGTTTATAAGGACTATGGCTTAAGTCTGTCTTGGGGAAACCTCTTTGGATATGTCTTAGGACAGTTTAGATACTTCAGCACTTTTGAAGATATCACAGACCTTTAATTTGAAATGAATTAGTTTTGAGCAAATGTCTCCTGTTTCTTAAAACTGATATTGGCAGTTTGAGCAGCAAATGAACTTTGCTGCTTACATTTTTACAAAGTAGTTCCCAGTTGTTTTCAGATTCATTAAATCATCAAAAGCAATACTTGCAACTCATTGAAACATTCCCTCTAGAATAAATAACATTTTTTTTCAGAGGGCTGCATCACTCTACAGTCTCTCCTCCTTTCTTTGATATAGCAACTACAAGGGTATACTGTCGCTCAGGAAAAATGTCCTGAGATGTTAATGAATTGAAACTGTGGTGAGTTCTAATGCATCCCTAAAACTCTGAATATTTGCTTTATCTCATTGCTTTGAGAATGAGGTATATTGTATTTGTTGTAGTAAACTCTGTTGTGTTGGATATTCTTCCATATCACTGTTGAAGTATTGTTTGCCTAAGGGATCTCTTGCCAAGGACAGTCCAATATCCAGCCAGTATCACAAAACCTTTAGGTCTTATAGGTGCTAAATGTCACATGTATGCTGCCATGCAAGGTGTAGGGCATAAAGGTGACATACAAACACTCGGAACTCCTTTACCATCAGTTCAAACGCCATTTTCAAGTATCTGAGCACCTTTCTGCTGTGCTGGTTACCAAGCTGTTTCCAGATAACTGCCCTGTTGGTGTTTCTTCTGTCCTTCGTTTGTATTTTTTGTATGGTATAATGTTTCATTTAGAAAGGGAAAATGCCTGTGTGGGCGGCAGATTCCACATAAAGACGGTCACAACCAGTATCTTTTTTTGCTTGGGTTCTTCCCATGACCATACACTGGATTTTATTTGCCAGGCATTTGTGGCCAAGACCCTATGTAGTCATCCCTCCTCCTTGTTCATTATATTGTGAGAATCCATTACTTGAGCTGTTGACTAAGGGTGCTATGGTAGAATCCTGCCATCACAAGGGCTAGCCATCTGCTAAGAAGGACAAAAAGGTTAGTCCTGTCTCACTGGGGCTAGCGAAAGCCCTTAAGACTGTCCAGTGCTTGCTTTTGGATTCCTGTGCTGCGAACCCCATCAGAGGCCAACACAGATCTGAATTCTCACAAGTCCTCTGAGGCTTTTTCAACATCTGCACCTGAAGCCAAGGGGGAACCTTGGCTGATAATATCCGAGGAGTGGTAGGGGATTCCTCAGATTGTAGTAAAGGAGGAAATGCCTACCATTGTTTAGTCTCATCAAGGTTCTGACCCCTCTGATGGTTTTTCAGGCAGACGTTCCACAGAAAAAGAATCTTATCTCCCCTGTTAAAGATCCCCAGTGTGAATGGCAGGATTTTACTCTGGTGTTTTCTAATGCTTTAATGGCCTTGAAGCCGCCTCAAGGGACATCTGTCCCTGCTGGTCTTCAACACCTGTTAGGAGGCGTGAGGAATTGGAGTCCAGTGAAGAATCCCTGGCTTATTCATTCAAAATTCCTTCCCCTCTGGACTACTCTTCACAGGAAAAGGATAATTTGAATCCAGACTCTCTTGGAAGATTTGCCGTTTTGGGGGATGGTATTTCCGACATAATGGACTTTAAGTGGGACTGTTCCCCAGGTCTTTGACATTCAAAAGTACAATGAGTTCCTATAGATTGATATGCAAACTTCTAGCTGTCCCTCTTGTTTTGACTGCCTTTTTGGACACTTCTTCTGCAGCCTCTGTATTTTCTGACTGCCTCTGGTGCCAAAGAAACCAGATAGATTCTACAAGGTGCCTGAGGACTGCAAGTTTCTCTAAGTCCCCTTCCGCTGATCCTTCAGCAGTATTAGTTTCTTCTGACAAACCCTCTTAGTTGTTGCCATCTACTAAGCTCCTTCTGTCTGATAAGGATAGTTGAGCAATGGAAAGGTTGGGTAAGAAAGTTTATACTTCTGCCACCCTGTCTTTTAGGGGCATTCATTATGAGACATGTTTTAGCCTTCCTTTCCCAGGTCTGCAAGGGTGGTGTCTGACCTTCCAGATTCTCATAGGAAGGCTTCTGTCCTTTCCCTGCTGGAGTGCACTTGTCAGGTTGCCCATCAGTCAGTAAAATGCAGCATTTGATGAAGCTAATGCTTCTTCAAGGGATGCTGCTTTTTGCTCTGTGATGAGGCGTTATTCCTGGCAACAACTTCAGGCCTTACCTGATATTAAGGCCCCTCTGGATTAAAAAAAATCTATTTGGGACAGCTGTTGCAAATCCCTTCAGGATAA
Source organism: Protopterus annectens (assembly GCF_019279795.1). Lineage (NCBI taxonomy): Eukaryota > Metazoa > Chordata > Ceratodontiformes > Protopteridae > Protopterus > Protopterus annectens. The sequence goes on from NC_056730.1 coordinate 35,721,537, forward strand.
GAGTAAGGCTTTGCAGGAACTTGTCTTCCCACCCCCACATTCCAGAGGAATTATCCTCTTAAGGCTGAAACAACAGAGCAAAACCACCACTTCTGGTCAAACTGGAAAAACAACAAAAAACCAGGATTCAAGTAGAAAAAGTTTAATAAAACCTCTAGCGCCTCGGCATCGAGCCATCAAAGGAGAATAAAACAATTCTAAATACTCAAACTTATATCGCAAGACCAATCGTCCACTAATTACATAACTGACCCTGAATCAGGTTAAAAAGACTTTCCAATTACACTGTACATTAATGCCCATTGGACTTAAAGTCCCATATTTCAATATAAAAACAGTTTCCTTATACAGAAGTTTTTTCTTAACATCAAAATTATTTCCTCTATCAGGGACATGTTCTAATATAGTATATTGTAAACCTTCTGGGTTATTGTTATAATGTTCTGTAAAAATGCATTGCAAGAGGGCTTTCAAGTTTAACGTTTCTAATGTCTCTGATGTGCTCTTGGAAAGTTTGAAAGCCCTCTTGCCTTCACCCACATAAAACATGCCACAAGGGCACCTGAGTGCATAAACAACCCCTTCTGTATTACATGAAAATTTACAATTAGCCCAATCATGTATTTAAATGTTCTACAGACATATTTACATGTAATACACCTACCACAGGGAAATGTACCTACTGCACTTAATGTTTGACTAAGATTACAACTGGGAAGGCAAAAACTAGCATGTACCAAAATATCTTTAATACTCTTCCCCTTAGGATATGAAAATGTGGGAGCTTTACATAGTCAGAAAGTTCTTTAAATCTAAGTAGGAAATTCCAGTGATGTTTGATTATTTCCTTTACTTTGTCTGATAAAACATCGTAGGTGGTAACTACATAGATTTTCCTAGGATTGGAACCCATTTCAGCAATATTATTTATAGGTCGCCAAGATTTTGGCCCACCTTTCTTATTCTGAGGATTCTCCATAACTTTATTCACTAAAGTGTATACGTTCTGTTTACAATAGTCCCTCCTAGTAAACTGCTCAGCTATTATATTAAATTCTTTAACAAGGTCAGGGCTGTTATTACATAAGCGTTTCACACGGAGCAATTCACAGTAGGGGAGAGATTTCAACAAATGGGGTAGATGGCAACTATCTGCATCTAAAAAATGCATCCCATCCTCAAATTTTCGATGGATTTTGCTCACTACTTTTCCATTTAACTCACTTTTTAAAGAAATATCCAAAAACGTTACTGTTCTGCCTAACTGTACACCATCAAATTTTAGAGAAAATTTGTTATTTTGAAGTTCATCTAAGAAACCGGTGACTTTCTCCTGGCCCCCTTTACAAATAAAAATTAAATCATCTATATATCTATAATACTGAGTTACATACTTTTTAAAAAAAATTTAAACCATATAAATGGTCCACAAACAAACCCATCATATTTACATACGGGCAAAACTGCCCCCATTGCTGTGCTTCGTAATTGATAGAATATATGACCATTAAACTCAAAAAAATTAACCAAACTAATTCAATAATATAGTTTGTTAAAGGACTGTCATCTAATGTTCTTCTTAAAGCTTCTATTCCATATTTATGCTCAGTATTAGTTAGTATATAAGCTTTTTAACGTCAACAGTTAACCAGTACATTTCTTGTGACCAATGATTAAACTTTACTTTTCCTAAAAAAAATCATAACTGTCTTTAATAAATGACGTTTGTTTATTAACAAATGGTAGCAGAAAATTATGTAGAAAAATACCCGTGTTATTCAAAAAATATTTGCATGCTGAAACAATAGGGTGGCCAGGAGTATGTTTTTATGGATCTTAGGCAGGCAGTAAAACTTGGCAATTTCGCACTCTGATGCATTAAATTTATATCTCACATCATTACTTGAAAATTAGCCTAGTGTTACTCCTTTGTTCAATAAATCTAAATACCTCCCCATAGTTTCCTCATATTCCGTCATACTGCTGCTTTTATAATTTGTAATATCGTCAAGATGTTCATAACACATTTTGGCATACTATGTGTAGTGCATTATAATAACCTTGTTTCCCCTTGTCTGCTGGTTTAAATACAAGGTGTTGGTTATTACTAAGTCACAGTAATGCTTCCCATTCTAGTTTTATTAAATTATAACAAACAATATTTTTTGTTCATTTAAAGTCCTTATACAGTGTTTCTAAAGCAAAATCAGTCATCGAGGAAAATTGTTCTATACCTGCATGACTAAATGGTGGATAAACTGACTCTTGCACAATTTTAAAACGGTCTAACTTAAGAGTATGCATTATACACCATTTCATCTTCAAAATCCAACATGCAGGAATGAAAGCTCTCATCTGATACATTCTCTATAGAAATATTTTCTACATCTTGAGTATCTGTACATTCTCTATTTTGTTTAAAATAGTTAGCCAAATGTAATTTTCTAGTCAGACAAAGCATATCCTTTTTCAGCACATACAATCTCGGCATAACAGTAGGTACAAACTTCAGGTCTCGGTTAAGCACTTTCCATTTCCCTATCACTAAGCGCATAACCCGATAAATTAATAACATAATTACTTAGATCGCAAATGTTAAGAATATTTATACTGTCCAAAACATTATTTACTGTCCCATGATTAATTCCACTGGATTCGCTTGTACCTGTAATTCGTGGAAGACTGTCCCTCATACGGTTGTCTATCCCCTGATGCAGGAACAGTTCTGGCTCTTATTGTTCCTATAACTGCCATAATCGGTTTTCTGGCCCCTCCGAAATGTCCGATTCATGTACTGGGGGTACCCTGCGGTAGGTGTATTATATGTAAATATGTATGTAGAACATTTAAATACATGAATGGAGTCCCCTTTAGGGCTCATTGTAAATTTTCATGTAATACAGAAGGGGTTGTTTATGCACTCAGGTGCCCTTGTGGCATGTTTTATGTGGGTGAAGGCAAGAGGGCTTTCAGACTTAGAGTCCAAGAGCACATCAGAGACATTAAATTTTAAAGCCCTTTTGCAATGCATTTTAAAGAGCATCATAACAATAACCCAGAAGGTTTACAATGTACTATATTAGAACATGTCCCTGATAGAGGAAGCAATTTTGATGTTAAGAAAAAACTTTTGTATAAGGAAACTATTTTTATATTGAAATATGGGACTTTAATTCCAATGGGCATTAATGTAGAATGTAATTGGAAAGTATTTTTAATCTGATTCAGGGTCAGTTATGTAATTAGTGGATGATTGGTCTTGTTATATAAGTTTGAGTATTTAAAATTGTTTTATTCTCCTTTGAAGGCTCCATGTCAAGGCGCTAGAGGTTTTATTAAACTTTTACTACTTGGATTCTGTTTTTTTGTTGTTTTTCTGAATTATCCTCTTAAGCCTGCCTTTGTTCGTAGACACCCCCCCCCCGAAAGGTAAGAAGGGGGGGGTCTAGGCGTATTCCTCCTGTTAAGTCTACTCAGACTCCTGCTTCCCAGAAACCTTCTTTTCAGGAAAAGCCTCATTCTGTTTGCTTGGCTGTCCTTTCCTGTATCCCTTCCAAACTGTCATTAGATCAACTCAGACTCTTGGGTGCTCTTATCTGACAGGAATATTTCATTGTTTGGAAAGTCCCTCCATTCAGGTATTCCTTAACCACCTCAAACAGCTTCCTCACTTTCCAGAGGTTCTGCAATCTCTCTTGAATCAGAGCACCGTTTAATTTGTTCCACCTACCCAGGTCAGGAAGGGGGTTTACTCCAGAATGTTTTTGGTTCCTCGGAAGAAGGGTACATTGAGACCAATTCTGGATCTTTCTCTGCTCAACACCTTTCTCAAGGTTCATTCTTTCTGGATGTTCTCTTCAGACCTTGTTTTCTCTTCTTCCCCAGCCTGTATGGTTTCTGTAGACCTCAGGGATGCATACCTTCACATCCCTGTTCACTCCTTTTTCAGGAAATTTTTACATTTCTCTGTTTTTTCCTGGCATTTTCAGTTCTCTGCTGTGCCCTTTGGCCTTTTCTACCGCCCTAAGGGTATTCACCAAATACCTCGCTTCTGGCATTGCTTTTTGCAGGCTTCAGGGAATACAGATATTTTTCTCATCTAGACAACCTGCTCATTCAAGCTCCTTCTCCCAGCAGTTTGTTGCAGGATCTTGCCATTTCTTTTTTATACAGTCTGGGGTTCACTGTAAACTTTAAGAAATAAGTCCTGATATCTTCTCAGGATCATGTTTTTCCTCTGGTGTTGGCTTCAGACCATTCGTAAGTTGGCATCTCTTCTTGCTTTCAAGGTTCTGTCTCTGACCATCTTTTTCCAGATTCTTCATCCTCTGTCCCTCTTCACGGCCAGTGAATTTGTCAGGGTTCTGGGATTTACATCCTCCACTATTCCCATGCTGTCTCTCGCCAAGCTCCATATGAGAAAATTTCAGTGGTATCTCAAATCGGTGTGGCTCCAACATGGTCACCCCCTGGAGTTCCCTGTTCCTTTTCTTCCTTTGTCTCACACTCTAGCTTCAAGTGGTAGATTTATCAAGTCTGTCTTAATCCAGGATGTCCCTTTCAGGATCTGATTCCCTCTCAGGAACTTTTCGCAGAGACCTCAGATGCAAGGTGGGGAGCTTCTTATGGCCACCTAAAAGGTCCTGGATCTCCGGTCTCCTCATCAGAGGAAAGATTATATCAACATAAAAGAGATGAGAGCTCTGCTTCTGGCTGTGCAAGCTTTTCACTCCCTTTTTCACCAGGGCCCCTCAAGTCTTCACAGACAGTACCACTTTGTGATATGCTAACAAACTGGGGAGCATGAGGTGTTCTCTCCTTTGCAGATTGCTCTCCAAGTATGGGATCTCGGGCAGTTTTTCTCTTGGAGCACAATCTCATGGCAGACTGTTTTTGAGCAGGTCCAAAACACAGGCTTATGAATGGGTGCTTCACAGGGACGTGTTCTTGGACATTTCTCTGTCATGGGGTATTCCTCAGGTAGATCTTTTCACCCCTACTCTAAACAGACAACTTTCTCTTTTGTTTTCCAGAGTCCCATGTCCTATGGTCTTCTCCTTGGAAGGGAATTTTTTTGTATGCCTCCCACACTTCCTCTGTTGTCACAAGTTCTGCAAAAGATCAGACAGGACTCTCTCAACATTTTGCTGGTAACTCCCTTTTGGCTCAGACAGCATTTGTTTCCCCTTATGACTCACTTGGCTAGAGGAAATTACAAGTTACCTCCTTGGGTGGATCTCGTACAAGACGAGGAATCTTGTATCCATCCTCACTTGTCCACACTTCAAATGACATTGTGGATGATAGGGTTTTGATTCCCACTATCATAAAATCCTATATGTTTAAATGGAAAATATTTTCTGCCTGGTGGTCACCATTAGGATCCTCTGGTCCTCTTGTGTGATCAACTCCACTCTGGGTTGGAATATTCTTTAGTTAAAGCTCACTTAACAGCAGTGTTTGCTTGGCTGCCCTTGAGTCTTCCTCTGGCCATTTGGTTTGAAGTCAGTCAGTCCCTTAAAGGCGTCCTTCATTTCAAGCCTCTCAGGAAGCTTATTCTGCCATCTTGGGACCCCAGTTTTGTACTTGATTGACCCAAGCTCCTTTTGAGCATGCTTCTTCAGTTTCCTTACAACATTGTACTGGTAAGACTGTTCTTGTGGTTCTTACTTCAGCTAAGAGAGTGTCTGAACTTCAGGGTCTCATGGCTATCCCTCATTTTTTTTTTTTTTTTTTTTTTTTTTTTTTAATTTTTGTGGTTTTTCATAGAAACAGGATGTCTCTTAATATACTTATCCTTTCATGCCCAAGGTGGTCATTGAGTTGTTTAATCAGTCTTCATCTTCCTTCCTTTTTTCTTGCTCAGCAGTCTGCCAGTGAGAAGGATCTTCACACCGTGGATTTGCATAGACAGAGCAGATATTTAGACAAAACTCAATTACTTTGCAAATCTGAGCAGCTTTTTGTTTCCTTTCATCTCAGGACTTTGGGATTTCTAAAACCATTTCCTTGTTGTTCTTGTCATGGCAAATGTCTTTCCCCATCGGTTAAGGCACATTCTACTAGGGCAGTTACCTCCTCTGGTGCTTTTTTCAAGGGCTTGGCTACCTCTCTATCCTTGAGGCTTCGACTTGGTCCTGTGTTCATACTTTCACTAAACATTACAAATTATTTCCAGGGCAGGTTTTGCCAGGAATATCGTGCATGGGTTTGTAGAGGGCTATTCTCTGCCTTCCTCCTCCCAGACTTCCTCTTAGCTCTTGTACTCTCAAGTTAGGTGAAGATTACTGCAATGGTGATATGGAAGGACATGGTATACTTGTGTAAAATCTTACCATAACAGTAGATATCCTCTTTACTATTGCAGTGTATGGTTCCTCCCTCCTTCCCCTTATATCCCAGCTCTTGCCCTGTATTTTTGTTGCCCTCCTGGCTGAGGGGTCCTTATTCCTTTTGCCTTTTGTTCTACTGGATGCACATGTTCTCCTTTGTTCCTGGGGGTGTGCGGTTCTTCCTGGGACTTTTTCAGTTCTGAGTGTTTGTGTCTATGCATCATCTTTAAGTCCTATGCCTTGTGCAGAGAGAATGCATGTGACATTTGGTGCCTGTAAAACAAAGGCTTTGGTACACTGGCTGGATGTTGGGCTATTCTTGGCAGGAGATCTCTTGGGTGAAGAATACTGCAGCAATGGAGAGGGCATCTGTTGCTAAAGTAAGATTTTACATAAATGTGCTGTTCTTTGTCTTCAGCCTGAATTTGCTTTTCAGTACACAACAAAGGAGCACAAGTAGGAGGAATTCTTCTTTTTCACTCTGTATCCTAGAAGTAAATGTGAGTGATAAACTAATAATGCTAAGTGAGAATCTACATAACGGTTGCTGTAGATGCCACATTGTTTAACGCTTTGCGGTTTATGATGTCCTTTTCTTCTTTAGACTGTGTATAGTTGGGACTTGGCATTGACATGCCAAAACTCATTTTGTTCTGAAAGTCTAAAACTTCATGCTGGCATTATGCAGACTGATGGTACACATTTGGAAAACTATGCCTTGAGGACTGCTTCCAGTATACTTCTGGCTGTTATCTGTCAACTTTATGTTCTCTGGAAACTGACTGATAGTTGACACAGATTGAGTGTATGTTTTGTGATACCAATACAAACCTTCCAGCCTACCTGTAACTAAATAAGGTCCCACAGCTTTTCTTGGATTTGTTGTACAAGGCACAGGTTTTGCAAACATATTTTTAATCGTTGTCTGATTAACTCTTTAATACAATTCAAGGGAATGGAAGAGTCAGAACCTGTACCAGCACTCGGGTGCAAGGCAGCAAAGCTAGCCTCTGGTGGGCACCATTCTATCCAGGGTGTGTGGGTGAGTACCATTCTATCCGTGTGTGTGTCTACGTACACATGTGTGCATGCATACACAAATGCATCATGGGAGTTTGCACGATCACCAATTTAGCTGGAGCATTTATTTGGAATATGTGCAGTTTGGAGGATCCCTAGTTAACCTACAGCATATGATGTGAGAAACGAGCACCTAGTGAAAACCCTGCAGGCATAAGGAGGATGTGCTGACTTGGTGTAGAAAGCAGACATTCTTGGCCAAAATGACAAACTACACACTTTCTTAATACCTGGCTATGCCCACATGAGACTGCAGTATTCTTAACATATCCTTTCTTATTTATTTAACACCATGATTTAAGTATTAACCATTGTATATAAATCTGTGTACGTGACTAATCTTATTCTTAAGTTATTTTCTGAGGTCTTTCTTTTCCTGGAGTGTTCTGTTTGGCAACCCTGTCATTGCAGCATAAGTTTGTACGTCTCTGATCATTCTCAGTATGTTTTCAAAACTCTCTATTTTATTTTTAGTCATAGGCAACTGTGGAAATATCAAGTTATCTGCCAGTTCTTCAAGCAGACATCTCTGCTTTATTTTTCTCTGGTTTTATAAGCTGCTCAGTTTATGTATGTGTACATCTGTGTAAACACAGTTTTTCTATGTTGTGTTTGACTTTGTTAGCCAACAATTAATCATTCCCATATTGGTCTTATGCCCATTTTTCCCCCTCATTTCTGGGGATTCTCAGTGTGATGGAGAGAACTGTGTTGATGTTCATTCCTGTAAATAGTCATGGACGTATATTGTGCCCTTGTCCACAGCCAGGCCCCAATACCTTTTCTGGTTGCTTCTTTGAGCATCCAAAGCATTCTTGATCCTTCCTGTATACGTGCATGCTTCCACTCGCATCCTAATGAGGGCTTCTGTCATTGGCTTGGTTATTACCAAGCTTGTGACCCTGGTCTGGAGCATTTTTCATTGCCGTGCAAACCTCCATTTGCATGTGGCAACTGGAAGCCACTTCTGCTATCCCTCATGATGGTCAGGCTAGGATCAGCTGCATACTCCCAAATCTGCCCAGTCCTTCTAGTGCCAAACTGTTATTTAAACTTGGGCCACCTGAGTTTTAATCAGGACCTCATCCCTGTATTTTGCAGAGCTGAATATACTGTCTAGTCATATTTCGACAAATTTGGCATCATCGTTTGCAGTGTGGGCAGTACCTTGTGCGGCAGCATCTTGAAGACATTTTCAGGGACTTATGATCACTTTCCACTTGCACTTCTTTCTTGTAAACAAATAGTGTTTTTTTTTTTTGTTGTTGTTTTTTTTTTTGCGGCCACATACTGTGGCTAACATTTCTTTCCTGAGTATCTTTCTTCGTACAGTAAAAGCTCTTGACATATTGGCAACTCGTTTATCTTCTTGCAGGATCATCACACTGATTCTGTTTTAGTATCTGATTTATAATGTGCCTTGCTTATGAACATCAAAATATTTCACCGCTGGTGCTTGTATTACTGGCAGTTTATACAGTTCAAATTATTGTCTTTACTTTTGACTTTAGTGGGGACATTTGGATCATGGCTTTAACTTTATCCTCTAGTTTTAGGCCCTCTGAAGTTAAAACATAATCTATGTATATCTGCTTCAGAACTCTGATTCAGTTAGTGAACGGAATGAAAACAACCTCAAGCTGAGCAGAAATAAATGTAAAATCAGTCTCTTGTGCTGTTCTTGATCATGCTCCATACCAGAATATCTGTAATATCTTAAGCCATGTCTGCAGCAGTTCCCTGAAATACGTAAAGGACTGACAAAAAAAACAAAACAAATGGAAGTTAGAGAAATTAGTTATTCTCTTGAAGGTGAATTTAAATGTACAAAGCGCACAACTTTCTACATTGCTTAATTTGTCCAAAACTGTGAGTGGCAGATGCAGTAAAATATGCAAACCAGTGTAGCAGGACCACTTTTTTCAGTTGTACAAATGTGGTATTGATTTTCCCTCTTCCAATTTTATCGAGGTCCTTTAAAATATGTTGGCCTGCACATATACATATCTGCCAGGCTTCACAAGAGTAACTGATATTCATACAGTCATTTAGCTCTGTCTGTTTTTTAATTACTATTTTCTCAGGTCTGCTCAGCCTTGTTTCATTTTTACCCCTTGGGACTGCTGTAACGTAACTTAGGTCTGACCGTAATGGTAACACTGCAAAATCTATGTGATGGTGGTGATGATGCACTTGTAATAAGCCTAGGCCAGTAAACAAGGGTTTGTACTGGAAGAGCAGATTATTGCTTTGTAAATGCACATTAGCAAATTATGAATCATTTTCACCATGCCAGCTTTTGACAAGATAGATGACGGTAGCAGTCATCTCCATTCCATCAGTATGGAACTGAATCTTGTATTTTAGTGGCATCACATGATGACCTGGATAAGTAATTTTACAGGTAAAGGACTGCAGCTTGCTGTGTTTCAAAGTATGTGCTTCAAACTTTGATCAGACATTACGTTACACTCTTGATGCTGTCTCTAGTCTACACATTCATACTTCGGCTAAGTCTGGTCCCGTTTCAAATGTTTTACATAATTTTCTTGTACACTATTGATGCGGTGCAGCTGTCAACAACTCCTTTTCATGGCTTTGTCCCACCGCATGTATTCTTCTCAGCTGCAGGTTAAATTTTCTCATGTTGTACACACTTTGACAATGGCTTGTATTGCCACACTTAGTATTTTATACTTAGCCACATATCTTATGACATGTTTCTCTTGATTTACATGTTTTCTGTGAATCTTGCTGATTTAATTTTTACTATTTTTCGACTTTTGTCTTGCGTGCAATTTTTTTTACATAATTATAAATGCTGTTTATGAACTCTTTCAACTGAGTCAAGAGTAATTGTACTTGCTTTCAAACTCAGTATCTATTTATTGTTAATTCTGCTTCTTGCATCAGTCTATATTTTGTCTGATCATTTCTGATGCCACACAATTGTCTCAAAAATTCTTGTAACTGACTGAACTCCTCTTTGTGTCGATACTTTAATTTAGAATAACATAAGATTAGTACTTTTCAGTCTTGTGCCCTTCTGAGGAATGGCAGATATGACTTTTTTTTCTTCTGTTCCTATTAACTCAGTCTTGGGTCATCACTGCATTGTTCTTTTCATTTCCCTGTAAACTTTCAGGGCTTGTTCCCTTGCAGCATATAGCAACACAGCACCTTCTCCGTAGTCGTGTTCTACAGCTTACAGTCATGGCTATATGGAATTTCTGAAGCCATATTTTCCAGATCACTGTCAAGTTGCTGACCTGAGAGATTGCCTTGTAGCAGTAGCGGCACTATTTTTAAAGAAAGTTGAAATAACTTGTTTGGTTTGATTTCTTAATCCAATTACCATTACTTTTTGTACTGAGCAACATTTGTAATTGAAAAATATGAAATGGAGGTGTAGCTTGAGATGTGGTACTCTAGGACCATTATTTTTACTGTCTGACTCCTCGGTAGTATAAAAAATAAATCGGCTGGCATATTTACAAGGATTCTGAATAAGGATGCGGGCATCAAATATTTAAAGATATATGCACATCTTACACCCCTCACTGATACAGACGTTACTCAACTGAAGACAGAGGTAGATTGAATTCTTAAAGTTGGCCAGATAAAGCAGACCTGTTGTAGTTTGATGCTTGCAGTTTGGCAAGTTAACACGTCACTGTGTAGAATGTTAATGACATAAACGTAAACTAAGTGCTGCAGAAACTGACATAAACTTCAAGTGCTGCAGAAACTGAAATCAGGAAAAGTAATTCTGAACATTTCAGTGGAAGAAGTAATTCTGAACATTTCATCACATAGTGGAAGGTGCATCTTTATACCTAGTTTTGTAGCAATGTATCCCTTGTAAATTTGCCTGATGGAGAGATTCAAGGTGGACATTTCATTGTCTTATGGGAAAGTAAAATTTTCACTTGTTTGAGGCCACTTAAAGAATCTGGTGAGTTCTATATATAGTACAGTAGTAGAGTAAACTCTTTTTTACTAGATGGGATTGGTAATGCATTCTTTTTCTTGAGCTCTGTTTTTAGAGCGCTTTGTGTGTTGCGTGAACACATGCTCTCTTGCTGTACGATGCCATTGTATACCAAGCTTGTTTAAAGTGTTCCATTTCTCTCTCATCTTTCGTGACGTCAAGTAGTCAGGGGTATAAAGCATGCAGCTGACGCCATTACATCAGTCTTTCTTGCCATGCAGTGCCCGAAGCAGTTCGTAAGTGCTGGTTGGCAGACTTCTGAAATTTTTGTTTTCAAATTTCAGAACCGAAGTCTTCAACTAGAGCTAAGTACCCCATTGGGGAAACTTTTTCTTGCTCTAAACCAATGTCAGTAAAAGTCAATAATTGTATTACTTGTGGAAAGCAAATACCTCATAAAGATTTTCATTCGTACTGTATTCCTTGCCTAGGCCCTGACCATGACATACCTCGCTGTCGGTTTTGTGCCTTATTTAAGCAACGAACTATTCGTTGTCTGTATATTTTCGCTTCTAAATATTTTGGTACTCTGTTCAATTATCCAGATATGTCTTTGGTAAGCCATCTGACTACCGTCATTCTGAAAAAATGCAAAGATAAAGACAGAGACAGGCCACCTAGGTCCAAAGCTGCCGCCGACGCTTCTCCTAAGCCAGTCGCCAGTTCACCGGCACTCAGTGAGGCGCTTTCGCAGCCCCTGATACCCGCCACTTCAGATTCGCAGGCCTCTACTGAGACCCATTCGGAGTCTGGTAAGCCATGAGATGCTTCAGCTGTAGAACATGCGGATGTCTCTACCTTGGATGGGTCCGGAGCCGCTGTGCAGGCACCGGCGTATGAGGGTGTATTCAGGTCTACTGACTTGCATATTTAAACCAACGCCATCTTCTTCTCCAAGGCTAAAACTCAAAACATGCCTAGATAACAGACGCCCAGACCGCATGTTCAGGCCTCTCTGCCTAAAAAACAAATGATAACAATGGCTGAAGACCTTATTACTTTAATCAGGGGAAGCTAACCTTCCCCCTCTAAGAGACCTAGGACTGAATTTGCTTATGATACTTCTGACCAAGATTCTGAAATTTCTGTTTCCTCTGACCTGGATTTACTCTTATGTACTTATGAGGATTCTGATGCAGAGGACTCTATTCCCTCTGCTTCCCCCCAGAGGATTTCTCTTTTGGTGAAACCTTGCATACTCGTAGGGAGCATTTTCATTGGGAAAGCCAGGATTACTCTGATTCTAAAAAGAGGCTTAGGGATTTCTTACTCCTGCCTCAGCACAGGCCTTTAACTATCCATCCTGTACTACACATGGTTGATGCCTTTTCGGACTCTAGCTTGGCCCCTGACTCTCTACCTCCTGCTCCCAGAAAACCTGATAGATATTACAGGGTTCCTGACTCTCACAAGTTCCTTTTTAAAAATCCTACTGCAGATCCAGAGACCATTTCACAGGGACCCAAGGGCATTAAGGCTACTGCTGCCAAAAATCCTACCCCCCGAGACTCCAGGGCGCTGGATAGATGGGGTACGAAGTTATACACTTCTGCAACCTTGGCCATTAGGGCCTTAAATTACCAGTTTCATATGTTAAAGTGTCAGCAGCATATTATTGGATTGCTTAAACAGAAAATGATGTTGATTCCTGATTGTGCTGAAAACAAGGATTTACAGGATTAAATGCATTCTGCTGAACAGGTTGGAAAACATACTTTGCAGTCTGGTTTTGATTCTGTAGAGGCATCTTGCAGGGCTGCTGTCACTGGGTCTGTACTTAGTAGGCATGCTTGGCTTAAGGAGCAATCCTTGCCAGATCATGTTAAAGCTAAATTCCTGGATGCTCCCTTAAATCAGGACCGCCTGTTTGGCAGCAAAGCAGAGCAAGTTCTTAAAAAGATGGAGGAAAAAGCTAAATCTATGCAAACTATTAAAGATTTCCTACAAGTACAGCCTCCAAGATTTAGTAGGCATTGGCCCTACAAGAATTGGTCCTTTCCTGCCACTTCCAGGCCTTCTCAATCCAGTCCCAGAACCAGCAGAACACCCAGGCTTCAGTTCCAGGGTACGCATAGGACTAAGCAGTGGGGGCTCCCACTTCCAAATCAGGGAGTAGTAAGACTTCCACCTATGGTAAACTGTCTCAGTGACTTAAAACTTCCAAGCACTTCTCAATTGACTGCTCCTTTAGGAGGAAAAATTTCTCTGCAGGCACAAAACTGGGAACTCATTACCAAGGACAAATGGGTTTTAAATATAGTTTCCTAGGGATACAGATTTCACTTCCACATGTTACCAACCCCAAACGGTTCACCAGATCTACCCCCAAATCAGTGGGCAGAGGCTCAAAAGCAAGTACTCTCTCTCAAGCATAAAGGCTATTCAAACTGTACCAGAAGAGGAAAAGGGACAAGGTTTCTACTCAAGACTTTTCCTGGTACCCAGAAAAGACAACTCATGGCGTCCTATCCTGAACCTTTCTACCATAAACACCTTTTTTCGATTCCAAAATTCAAGATGCTAACTCTCACCAGTTACTTCCTATGCTAGGCAAGGATGCCTGTTTGGCAACACTGGATTTAAAGGAAGCCTACCTGCACATCCCAATCAGGGAATCTTGCAGAAGATACCTACGCTTCAAAGCAGGCTACATGCACTATCAGTTCTCTGCACTGCCCTTTGGCTTATCTGCTGCGCCCAGGATATTCACAAAGTACCTAGCTCCAGTCATTGCATTTTGCAGGCAAAGAAATATTCAAATATACACATACCTGGACGATTGTCTATTTCAGGCAGAAAGCCAGGAAATACTTCTGAATCATCTGGCATTTGTACAAAAGGTGTTAACTTGTCTGGGGTACACCATAAACGAAAATAAATCACATCTGGTACCCTGTCAACAAATTATATTCCTGGGAGCAAGCTTGAACACAACTTCCCAGATGGCTTTCCTCACGCCAGAGAAGCAAATTCATTTGACAACTTACTTCAAACTAGTGGCCAGAAAAACCCTGCTATCTGCAAGGCAAATACTGCAATCCTTGGGGTTCATGGCCTTGTGCATTCTACTAATTCCATATACAATACTGCATATGAGGAAACTACAATGGTATCTAAAAAGCCTATGGTGTCAACATTCTCAGGATCTGGAAGCAGTGATTCCTATCATACCTTGCCTATGGTTAGAATTCCTTTGGTGGGCAGAGGCCTGCCACCAAAACAAGGGACTACCATTCACTCTACCCCCTGCCGCCCAAACCCTAACAGGTGCATCAGGCTATGCATGGGGGGCTCACCTGGCAGGGAAGTGCATTCAGGGCAAATGGAACCCTAGTCAAATGCACCTGCATATCAGTCGTACAGAATGCTCTGACAGTCTTCAAGGACCACATTCCCAGGACAATTAATGGTAAAGATGGACAACACCACTGTTATGTGGTACATAAACAAGCAGGGGGGGTACCCATTAATACCCCCTCTGCAGACTAGCCATGGCTCTGTGGAACACAGCCTTGAGCTACCAAGTGCATCTACAGGCTCTGTTCCTGCCACGAGAACTAAATACACTGGCAGATGAACTATGCAGAAATCTCATGGACCCACACGAGTGGAAACTGGAACCAAATACTTTCAACATGTTGATAAACAAATGGGAGAGCCCAGATATAGACCTGTTTGCCTCCCCCCAGAACTGCCAATTGAACAAATTCTGCACAAGGACTCCCCACAAACAAGCTTGGAAGGTTAATGCTTTGTCCTTCAGCTGGAAAAATCTATCAGTTTATGCCTTTCTTCTTCAGCCTCTCCGCTCCAAAGTACTACTAAAGATCAAACAGGACAAACCAAGGATGATTTTGATTGCACCAGACTGGCCATGCCAACACTGGTACCCCCTCTTGCACAGTGTCACAGCTAGCCCCATGGCACCTGCCTCAGACCCCTTCACTGCTGTCACAGCAGGAGAGCCATATTCTGAACCCCCAGCTTCAAACCCTGAACCTGGCAGCCTGGCTAATTACCTAATCTCTCTGTTACCATCCCTCAGTAAGCATGTGTTGGATGTCATTTTGGAGGCAAGGAGGCCTAGTACTAGAAAATCTTATGCTGAAAAGATTCCGTGCATGGAACCAAACTCAAGGGATGGCCACAGCAGTGCCCAATTTACCTTGGATTCTTCAATACTTAACTGAGATGCTTCGCAATTTCCTCCATCAAAATTCACGCCTCAGCCATTTCAGCTCATTACATCACAGAACCACCCCTCTTTTTCTCACCCACTGCTCAAGCAGTTCCTCAGAGGGCCCAAAAACTTAAGATCACCCAGGAGAGCCCCAACACCAGCCTGGGACTTTAACTTTGTATTGGAAAAACTCACTCTTCCTCCTTTTGAGTCAGCTGCAACTGCAGAGTTAAAATTCCTTTCTTGGGAAACAGCTTTCCTCTTAGCAGTCACTTCAGAAAGAAGGGTATCTGAATTACAGGCCCTTATGACGGTGGAGCCTTTCATCATCTTTCATGTGGACAGGGTGTCCCTTAGGACCAATCCCTCCTTCATGCCCAAGGTGGTATCCAGTGTGGCTCTTAATCAGTCCATTCATTTACCAACCTTATTTTCTAATCCACAGAACAAAGGGGAACAGATACTGCACTCCTTAGATGTGCACAGACAACTTATATTTTACTTGCACAGGACTAAACCTCAAAGGAAATCTGAACAATTGCTGGTGGCATTTGCTGCAGTGGCAGAGGGGAAGCCTATTTCAAAGCAAACCATTTCTAAATGGATAGGCCATTGCATTCATTTCTGCTGTAAGCACCATGGAAAACCTATCCCATAGGGGATTTGACCCCATTCAACCAGGGCGGCATCTATCTCTACAGCCTTTCTCAGAGGTGTTCCTACCAGAGACATCCTAGAAGCTGCTACCTGGAGTTCTGTACATACTTTCACCAAGCATTATCATTTGACATTTTTCTCTAAATCCAGAGCTGGCTTTGCCACTGCAGTCTTGCAGGGCCTTATAGCTGGTCCTAATGCTATCTAAATTCCTCCTCCCATCCTTCGCTTTGGGAAACTACCCAAATGTGATGACTGCAACAGTGAAACACAAAGAACATAGTACAGTTGTGTACACTTATCATAAATGTAGATGTTCGAATGTATTCACTGTTGCAGTCCTGGTTACCCTTCCTCCAGCCCCCTGACTTCTTTTGGCTATACCCCTATTCTCCTTTACTATAGCTTTTTGGTGTATTTGCTTTGTTGTTGGAGGTATAACTGTGTGTGTGTGTGTGTGTGTGTGTGTGTGTGTGTGTGTGTGTATGTATATGCATGTGTGTATAGATATATATATATATATATATATATCTATCACCTGACATCTGGTGCAAGAAAAACTGATGCAATGGTGTCGGCTGCAGGCTTTATACCCCTGACTACTTGACGTCATGGAAGATGAGACAGCAACCGGCGCAGGACCCAAGACTTTGATAATCAGGCCGATTGAGGGCTACTGCAAGCAGACAACCCAAATGTGATGACTGCAACAGTGAATACACTCTAACATCTACATTTATGGTAAGTGTACACAACTGTACTTTCTTACAACAGCATACCCTCCTTGGTAGGCATGCCTCCCATCACAATCCTATTGCTACTTCTTTGCACTGGTTTATATCCTTACTCTGCAAAATACAAGTATAGCTGCAGGTATAGTTACCTTCTTCCTGTCAGGATTGGTGAGCTGGCATCAGGCATTTACTCCCATCCTTTTTCTCCTGATGTCCCCAGTGTTAAGGCCACTAACTGAGCCCTGATCGTCTGAGTTAGTCAAAGCTTTATCTCTAATGTAGCTAGGCTTCCTTAAAGAGATTTTTAGCAGATTATCGGACAGTGACAGTTTTTAAATGAAGATGAGTGAATCATCTTGGAGAGGGGAGTTGTTTTTTTCCTTACAGTTGTTCCTTACAGGCAGAAAAAAGGGCAGACATTAAAGTTGAAATTTTTTTCCTTATTAAAGCCACCTCCGTTATGCCCTTTTTAGGGGAAAGGAACATATGGTGAGGGTTGGATGCTGTTTGACTTGGAAGAAGAGGGAAGATCTAGACACAGGAGGAGAAAAATAACTATGCAAAATGAATAGTTGAATGAGGTGAGTTTACTGCCAAAAGTGCTTTTAAATGTGGTTGGAATTGCAGATGACTGTTTTGGCTGCAGGAAGAAGCATCATTGGTATAACACTGCAAATAATGGGGGGAGTTGGTGTTGAGAGTGTACATGTTGAGTGTGTTTGATTTCTTATCAGGGATAGCACCCGTAACCCACCTGGGCATGGGCAGTCATCACTAAATGCAGTCTTTGGTATTGAGTAGCACTTCTATGGTATTGCATTGTGTTGAAACAGCTAGGCTTAAAATGACCTCCTGGTTGGTAGCCTAGTAATCTCCTATGATCCTATGGTGGATTGGAGCTCTGAAGTGGGATTTGGTCATGACTAGTATTTTGTACAGTGGTGCAGCTTTTCAGAGCAAGTGTCTTTATTTATGGAACGTGGTGTTAGCTACTTTTGTTTGAACTGAGAGTACTTTAATGGATTAAGAGCAATTATGTGATGCTTGAGAAACCTGGACTTCTACTAAATGGGTTATGCCTGTACTACATACTTGAAATAGAGTGGGAAGGCCTGAGTAAATGGATCTTGTGGTTACTTGTGGTCCTTTGGCCTGGCTTTTCTTCTAGATTTACAGAGAATGAGAGGAGAGAAGTAGTTTTCTGTTGGGCACAAGTCTTTCTCAGGGATTTTCTTGCACAGTAAATCCTGTTGAGGGCTGTAAAATGCACCTAAATGGAGGAAGAGGTGGAGATTTGACAATGACAGTGACAGACCAATGGGTGAGAGAGAGAAGTTTATGCAATTTGATATTAAATTGGGTTGTATTAGAAATTTATTTTATTTATTTCACATTTGTTAGCCGGCTAAGTCCAACTGAGTTTGCAAACAAACCCATTTCAGTGGAGGCCCGAGGGGAAATGGCCCAGCAAGCATAAGTAAAAAAAAATAAAAATAAAAAAATAGTGACAATATACAGATACTGAATAACAATTACAATACGAAGTAATTGTAAAAAAGAAAAGGCTATTAACTATTTGCATTGCATTGATAGTAAGCAACCCATTTTCAGTGGAGACCCAAGGGGAAAGAGCCCCAGCAAACATAAGCAAAGATAAACATACAGGACAAAAACTATTAAAAACAACACTGCAAATATGAAATTAATTATAGAGAGGAAAAAGAAAAGGGAAAGAAATGATGAACGTTAAGGGTTGCAGTGATAGTAGTGGACTAAAATTGACTACATATTAGAGTAAAAACAAAAAGATAATCGTCCTTCAAAAGAAGGACAATGTATAGATATCGATAGGAAGAGTGTGGGGGGAGATGGTGTGGAGAATGGAAGGGGGCTATAGTAGTAGAGCTGAGGGTTTAGGAGATTAGCTTAAGAAGTTACTAAGAAAGAAAGTTAGGAGATGTAACAGGTTATACAGTGAGAGACTAAGACTATGTGTGGTCAATGCAGCGGCATAATTTCAAGTTTAGTAGGTGGGATTTAAGCTCCTTTTTAAAACAGGGAAAGGAAAGGTCGGATCTAATATGGACAGGGAGTTTGTTCCAATTTAGTGAGACAGTGTTTGTAAAGTAGTTTACCAATATTCCTTTTGGGTTTATAAACTGAGAGAAGATGCTGATCCTCTGGAGAGGCCGGTGTGGGGGGGGGGAGTAGGGAGTAAAATGGGAAACAAGAGCAAGGCAAGTAGAGGGGTTGTTGAGTATGGAAAAGGTAATATGGAACTGCGATTGTAGGAGAAGGTGTGGAAATTCCAGCCACTGAAGTTTGTTTAGTGATGGGCAGTGATGTGAAGTGGTTGGCTTAGAATTAAACTGGCAATTTTGTTGTACGTTTGTTCCAGTTTCTGCATTGAGGTAGTTTGGGTATTGGTAAGGATAGGAGGAGCGTATAGAAGACTGGGTAATAGAATTTCCTGCGCAAGAGTGCGTTTAGTGGCAGTAGTAAGGAATTTTTTGTTCCTATAAAGTAATCCAAGTTTCTGGTGTTTTTTTTTTGATGGCCTGTTGTATGTACAAGTCAAATTTAAGTTGGTCATCAATTATTTCCCCAAGGAGTTTGGTGTGTGAGGCAGGGGAGATAGTGGTGCCATCCAGGGGAGATAGTGGTGCCATCCAGGGAGGAAAGAGAAAAGTTGGATTTAAGGTGAGAGAGCGTCTGAGGTAGGAAGAGAAGGAGTTGAGTTTTCTTAGGATTAAGGATTAATTGTTTTTGAGCCATTTTTTCAACAGAGGTAAAGGAAGTCTGTGTTAGTGTGTGTAGTTCAGAGATAGTATTGGAGATAGATAAGAGAGTAGAGTCATCTGTGTATTGTATTACAGATGAGAGACTGCAGGATGAATTTTGGTTGTTGGTAAAAATATTGAAAAGGAGCAGTCCAAGTATGGAGCCTTGGGATACTCCTGTTTGAACAGCAAGGAAGGATGAGAAAGCCTGCTGCCATCTAACAGCTTGGTTTTTTACCTGTAAGGTAGGATTGAAACCAGCCAAGAGTTTAGGTCTGAGAATTTAAGAAGGATGGGATGAGACACTGTGTCAAAGGCTTTAGAGAGATAAAAAGGTTGTTGTCCCTAGCTTCTGCAGCCTTTTGAGTAAAGGATAGTAAGGCAATCGAGGTACTATGTTTAGGGTGGAAACTGTGTTGCGAGGGGGTAGGAGATTTTCATGAATAAGATAGGACAGTAGTTGAGTATGTATACATTTTTCAAGGATCTTAGAGAGCGGTGAGAGAATAGCGATTGGTCTATAGTTAGAACTGAAAGAAAATTTAATGCTGAGATGGTATGAAGGAGAATGGGTTTGGGAGGGGCTAGCATTGTATGGTGCTTTGGGAATGACACTGAGGAAAAAGGATACATTTTGAGGTGAGTGCACTATGGCCCATTCCTTTGTTTGAGGTATCTCATCTGCCAATTCTGTCTCATGAAAAGTGGGAGTCGAATAGTAGGAGGTAAGCCTTATTGATTTATCCTTTGACTGGGTTAGTCCCACTAGGCTAGTAGCCTCTTTTCAGAGGAGACCCAAAGTGGTATTTACACAGCTAGTGAAAATTTGACCAGGGCACTGGGAATCTTCCCCCTGTTCTTTTTGATAAGTGCAGTGGGATCTTTTACATCCGCCTGAGCTACCACCAATTCCAGCAGATGGGACCTCAGTTTAACATCTAATCCAAAGGACATATGCTTGTCCTGTGGAAGTCTCTACCCTGTCCCACCTAACCCCTCCCCAGTAGGTGGCTTGCAGTGCCTGCCAAGTTGGGGAGAAATTGCAGTCTTTTTGAATGTCTTCCTGTTTGACTCAGATGCTTTCAGCAGCATCAGCCTGTCTGCCCTTTTCCACAAGTGCTCGTCCTCCACTGATAGGCATCTCTAAATGTGTCGGGCCTTGGCCACCTCCTTTTCCCTCAGGATAAATTAGTTGGCGCTTGCAGGTTGAGCACATCCTTAGAACTGATACTTTTGAGGGAGTGGTGGTTGGCAGCAAGGACAGTCATGAATTAGAATAAGGGGAAGCAAATACTAGTGCCTCCTGCCTGCTTTTTAGCAGACTTACATTGCTTTACATTTCAGTCTCTTTATAATTACGAAGATATAGTGAAAGTAGGAGTTACATTTCTGTATACAAGGCTTGCAGGCAGTTATCTGCATTTTTTCAAAGGCCTAAAAAAGCAGAAGATGTAGCACATGACTTGTAACTCTGTGACCTCTGTGTAATTGTTTCCCTGTGCTGTGTCCACATTTCTTGTACAGCAAATTCTCTTGGGAGAGGTTTGTAAATCCAACTGTATATTTCTTTACTGGAGTACTAATGTTTTCCACACTGGTGTTCTGACAACAGCTGTTTCCCTTTGGGGTTATGCTCTTATTTCTAATTGCATGGCAGTTGGATCACAGCCATCTGGAGAAGGCTATTTTTCCCTAAAAATCTATCCCTACATGGAAAACAAAACATCTATCACGCAAGAGTTTCATGACAAGTGAACTGTATCTTTTTTAAGATAGTTTATGGAAAATAACCGTATATGTAGAGGTCTAGTCTTTTTTAGATAAAACATTAACAAAATAACATTGCCAGGAAGAGTCTGGAACAGTAGTAAAACCATCTTTTACCTTAGAATTTTAGAATGAAGACTATGGGGAAGAAGATTATGCTTTGTTTGCAGTGTTTGTATGAATATGATGTTTGCGAAAGTTTTCTGAATTCATTATGCTTATTCATGGCCTGTTTATGGAACTGTAGTGAATCCTCACTCACTTCCCAAAGAAAACAGTGTTTTTTGTTTAAATCCCACGTGCATATCTACATTAATGTTTAACCCAAAACCGACACACAACCAAAACCAAAAGCAAACAAGAAAAAGCCAGTACGCTGATCATATGTAAGAGTGTAATGACAACCAAGTGCTTGACTCCCAAATTAATTTCAGGGACTTCATCAGAGTTTAAAACCACAATCACATCAGTAACCTCATATGCATATAAGCACAGAGCATACTCTTGGTATCATACAAGACTGATACATAACAGAGATGCACCCTGTACATGTCGATTCCATTTCATACTGTACAGCACAACCGTTTATTCATTTACTGGGCAAATAAAATGAGCCTATTTTTAGGCAAGTTCTGTGGAAGCATTCGAGACTCTGATTTTTGTCCACGGATTTAGGCTTGCTCCTCCAAGATTTACTGATTCTTCTCATACATTTATATCTATTTAAGGGAATATCCATTCTTAAATAACCAAACTTTACATTTTATATATATATATATATATATATATATATATACACACACACACACACACACACACACACACACACCAAGATTCAAGTGGTATAATTTTTTTTAAAGATCAGTTCTGTGATTTTTAATGCTCAGAGGTACAGAGAGGTATGTGCCCCCACTGACTAGTGTAATTTGACTAGGGCACAAGAAAAGCATCTGTTGCTATTACTTGAAATAGTGTGCTATATTAAAAGCAATTTCGTACTTGCACCTGTGTTTCTAAATGTTTCAGGTCAGATAGTTGTGTTTGCCTTTTCTGTACTTGGTGTTAAAAAAAAAAAAAAAAAAAATAACAGCAACCTCACATAGTTGACTGTTTAAGCAGATCATTTTAATTGGATGAAATTGCTCATGTTGAACTAAAGATTTTACTAAGATTATTTAATTTCAAGCTGTTGAAAACTGTCTGAGCTATGGAACCTGTTAACTGGGGCTGCGTAATAAATTCATTTAATGTATTATTGTTACTATATATTTTGTAATGTAAAACTGACTTGGCTATGGACCCTGTTTAAATTAATTTGAGGTCTCTAGAAAGATGTGCATTAGAGAGATGAAGCAGATGCTGTTGGCACCTCTGTCTCTTCAGTGTTTATATCTGTGTCCTTTTAGGAAGGACTGTTTATTTTTATAAGAAGCTCACTTTCTTTTCTTCATACTTAAGACGTTACCAGTTAGTGTCTTACCAAGTATCATACCTGCAAAGTGGTATATGTTAAATTCTGAGATGTATTCCTGCCCCCCCCCCCCCCCAATCATTCCTTGGGTATAAGGTCTTCCTTTGCCACTATAGTAATCAAGGTTACGTTCCCTCAGACCACTGGCTAAAAATTCCGTTCTGAAGGTTAATAAAATGGAGTTCTCCTTAGGCAGATGCAAAAGCTATGTACTTAACATTAGATCTGCTTAGGAATTGTTTTTGTTGACCAAACTGCAGTTGGGTGTTTTCTGGTTGGCCCAACTTCCTAATCCCTTATGTGCTGGTATCCCACAGTTGTAATTTGGGTTAACAATGAGACATGGCCTTGAGAACATCCCACCTGTGCACTGGGTAACCATTGTAAGCACTGGTCTGCACCAAAGCTGTCAACCCCCCCGCACATCATCTCTGTCTCTTCTCAGGAGAAGGGTGTGCAGGCAAAGTCCTGTTAGTGCTTTTCCCTTCCCAACACTACTTCCAGCAGTTGCCCAATCGGCTAGTGCAGTGATGGCGAACCTTTTGGGCACTGTGTCATAAATTTGGAAAATGCCCATCGTGACTCTGGTGTGTCACCCCCCCCCCCCCAAACAAAAGAGAAACAATTCTTTATATATTCATTTATTAAAAAAAAATACAGTCCAATCACATGTGTTGCTATGTGTTATAAAAGAAAAATCGGTGACTTACAGTAGGGAAAACAATATGCACACTGATAATTGGGTTAAAATAGCGCACCAAAAAAATTGCCCTACTTTTAATAGTAATTTTGAATTAAACTGAAAAATATGGAACACATTGCATTTGATTTGGTTATCAATTAATGACTTTTTTGTTGCAGAGTTTTAATAGGTAAGTACAGGGTCACATATTGCTTGTATTTTTGTTCTTTAAATTCCTTGGTAACTCAGGTGTTGGTGAATGCTGGTGTGACACCCAAAATGTCATAGCTTGTCACCTTTGACACACGTGTCAAGTTCGCAGTCATTGGCTTAAGACTTCTGATAAGACATGCTTCACTTCTGGAAAATACAAATTGCAAATGCTTTCAGCAGTTCCAACTGGAAATGATCTCTAGCATAAAAAAAAAAAAGAAAAAAGCACTTATGTCCCGTCACACTCCGATACTCTCACTCTACAGACCCACAAGTTCTAAGATACAAGAAACCAAAAAGCACTATAAAATGATGGCCTGTGCGTTTTTTTTAACATGCATTTGAGTACAGAGTTTCCTATTAGGTTGGGTTGTCCCATGGCAGTGTTTACATTCTCCCTCGTCCTTGGGGGTAGTGTTGTTAACCCACAGTAGTCAGCCCCTTAATTCAACATATTCGGGGGGGGGGGGGAATCTGCCACTTTAAGTGGTGTGTAACATCAAATACCCTGCGCAGTTAGGGTATAATAAAATCCCATGCATACTATTTCAACATATTTGAAGCAGCTGGATTGCTCTGCATCCCCCCCTTCAACCCTGCTGGCAGCGACAGTGGTCTCAGGCGCAGGGCTGTATAGTACAAGGGACACTTAAGCTGCTGGAGACATCAAGCAGCTGATGGTCAGCTAAAACGGTCTCGGAGGGGGGGGGGGGGAGGTGAAAATACTGTGATTTAACTGCATGAGAAAAATGAAATGGGATGGAAGACCTGTGTACTCAGTTCAGGTAAGATAAATTTCACAATGGAGAAAGGACAAAGCTTACTGAGAGGGCAACAGTTCAAGTCTGTTACATTTCCTCTTTTTTTTGTTGCAATGAAAGTAATTTGCATATTTAAATATTCCATTTTAGAAAGAGGACTGCAATAACAATAAATGTATTTTGGTAGAGATCTGATCTAAGTGTACACTGTATACTGTCCCTGTACAGCCCTGAATGTGTGACTCAGACACCAGATGAAACTGCCAGCTTTCTCAGAATGCTGACAATTGACAGTAAAACCACAGGAGTCTGTCAGCAATTTCACTTGCAAAGTGAGAGGCTGGAGCAGACATATACAGATGACTATATATTTGTGTATCTAAAGTACATTTGAATATGTATTTAAACCAACTCAGGATGCCGTATTTCATGACAGAAAACATACTAAAAATTCTACAGTGACAATTTAAAGAATTAGCCCTGTCAAACAAAATAACTTGCATAGTCTTGCCACTTCAACTCCATGACCTTCTGTTACACAAAATGATGCAACTTTTCAAGTAGCTTTTCTTGCTCATCATGTATAGTTGTTTTGCAATTCCTTTAACTAGTAGATAAACAGGTCTACAGACTACTACTCCTCTATTACAATATGTATTTCTGCGGTTTTCTTACTTGCATATTCTTAAACCGTACTGCACAAACGTTTGTAGATATCAACAATGAAGTATGACCAATACTAATTTTCAATGCCCATATAATTCTTCCTTGTACTAGTACTGCCTTAAAAAATTAAGCAGGTTTATTGATCATAATTCAATCAGCTTTTGTTTAGGTTTACACTCCATAACAGCGCAGGCTTTGTATTTTATGCATGCTTACTCTTAATATAGAATTTTTTTTTTATCATCTCCACGACTAGAGAATCAATCCTTGTACACTTTTTTAAATACCCTGTAAAGGTGATGCATTTTTTACCCCATCTTGCACCTGCAGGCCACCATTTTTGGAATTTTTCTTAACACCTTTATGCTAACCATTTTGAAACTGGTCTTCCTGAACTCCTATGTAAAACGGCACTACCATAATGATGTTTGTCTTTTCGGCTTTTCCCGGTTAGGGGTCGCCACAGCGAAACTCCGGTCTGCTAGTGATTGGCAGTAGATTTTTTATGGTGCCGAGTTGCCAGCCCGATGCCCAACCTTCAACGAAGGCATGCCCATTCACGCACGTCTTTCAGAGGCCACTCGACCGTGGAGAGGACATGCAGACTCCACACAGAAGGCACTGCAGCCGTGAATCATTTTGCTGTGAGGTAACAACACTACCGCTGTACCACCGCGGCTTAACTACCATAATGATGTAACCCAGTTAAAAAAAGATGTACAGCAGTGCAAATGGTAAGAACATTTTAGCCATCTAAAGATTTCTGTAGCATTTTTATCAACACAACTACGCAAGACAGCAGTAAGACAAGAAAATGGGTTACGGACCGGAAGAAAAACAAGACAACACAGTGACAACCTTTGGAAAAATAATTAACTAAAGGGGTTGTTAGTAAAAAGAAAAAAAAAAACTTCTCCATTTGTCCTCAGGTTTATTCCAGGCCATTCCCTGCCTTCTGTTCCCATGCAGATATACTGTTAGATCCATCACCTACCTGTAAATCCTTACAGTTTTACTGTTATACTTTAGCTTTCTCATCTGGCCTCTTTTCTCTGCTCCTCCCATAGCCCCCTGCTACCTTTCATTTGAACATATAGGGCCTGTGGTGTAAGCCTGCCTTGATTCCAAAAGACTTGCACTTGGTGTAAGCGACTTACTCTGTGCAAAGCCTAAGTTACTCCGACTGAAAGGAAGTCTGTTGGAATCTGGTTTATACACAGACTTCATTACTCTCTTAGCTGACTTTATTACTTTTTATTTACCCCCTTGTGTATTTTCAGAAGTAAAGCAGATTAATATATATTTTTTTCATTTATTTACAATGCTCATTCAAGAGCTGCACAACAGTTGAGATGCATTCTGCATACTTCACCACAGTATTGAAAATAGTTTGAACCACATTCAGATCTGCACTGTTTGTGAGAAAAGGAGGTCAAGCTGCTTTTTGTCAACTCAACTGTGGATTTCCTGAAGAAAAAACCTGTTGCAATCAGATGACCAAGTACTGTTGTGACGTACTCCAAATGGTACACCAAGAGGAGTATGACTGCTGGTACTTCAGACAGACAGGAAAGTGTATCAGTCTACTTTATTTACATTCTGAAGTACTTTTCTGTAATAGGTTCTTCTGAACAGACATATCGACTCATTGACAGACAACTTTAACACAAAAACTGTGTGCTGATGACTATTACACAAAGCCAACTGATTATGAGATGAAAGCCTGAAAGAAAGCGGTTCCATCTGAACTCTCCACAGTGCTATGGTTGTCCTTGGCAGCATATCTCAATACATTTTCTGTAAACACACATGTTGAACTTGCATATAATGTATGTAATACTAGCTAAAAATTCATTAAGCATAGTGAATTGAAGTAAGCCATAGATTATTATGTGGGGAAAGACTAGAAATCACACACCTGCACAAGCAGTTCTCAAAGCTCAGCATGAATCCTCTAGGTTAGTGATGGCGTGCGTACCTATGACACGTGTGTCAAAGGTGACATGCCGCGACATTTAGGGTGGCACACCAGCATTCCCCAACACCTGAGTTACCAAAGAAACTGAGTGAACAAAAATACAAGAAATATGTGACCCTGTAACTTGTCTATTAAAACTCGGCAGCAAAAAAGTCATTAATTGATAAATCGAATGCAATGTGTTCAGTATTTTTTTCAGTTTAATTCAAATTATTATTAAAATTAGGGTAATTTTGGTACACTATTTTAAGCCCAGTTATCAGTGTGTAGCCCAATTATCAGTGTGCATATTGTTTTCCCTGTTGTAAGTCACTGATTTTTCTTTTACTTTTATAATACATAGCATGATTGAACTGTTTTTTTTTTTTTTAAATAACTGAATATGTAAAGAATTGTTTTTCTTTTGTTCATGGGGGGGGGGGGGGCACACCAGCAGAGTCATGATGGGCATTTTCCAAATTTTTGACACATTGAGCCCAAAAGGTTCACCATCACTGTCTTTGTGTGTGTGTGAGACTATTAGAGACTATTTCACATACTTCCTTTATACTGAGTTAATTTAATCTAGATGTGATAATTACAACATTAACTCCGTATAAAGGAAGTATGTGAAAGTCTCTAATGATTTACAAGTCCTGATGAATCTCAATAAATGGTTTGCTCGTAACATACTGCAACTTGGGTGCTGCTTTAAAATGCACATCAACAGAATTTGCAAATGATCCTTGCTATCCTCCCAAAAGAGAAGCTGTAGTTTATGCTGCTCACACACTCCTTGCTGCTGTTACAAGACTACTTATACTTGCTGACATCACAGATGTTGTTCGTCTTTTGCAACATTTAGCAGTGGTCCAAAACTCACTTGACTTAGTACAAAGAATAACAAGAAAAGCAGAACTGAAAAATGCTTTCAACAAGTTTGGAGAAGCTATTGAAACTCTGGATCACTTCGCACTGAAGTGTCAAAAAATGCGCACAATGTTGCTGAGTGATTTTCCTTGAAAAAGCCCGATAATATACTGGTGAAAGCGCTTGGAGTAATTTTGTTTCAATAAAGACTGTTTGTTTCAAAGACCTTTCGGCTGTTGCCAGTAATTTCACCTTGGTTGGAACAAGTTGGATTAAGTAGCTGCTAATTACGGGTCCTGAACTGCTGGGCTGTGTTTTATTGATGTGCTATTTAAATGAGACTGTTGTTCTTTAGTATTCAGTCTGAAGAAACGGTAGGAATATACCATGAAAGCGCATACTCTTTTATTTCTTATTTTTATTAAAGTTTTATGGACTTTACCTGCAGCTGTGTCGGACTAGTACATCTATTGTTTGTAAACAGGGACAATATAAGACCTCCTCATGGCAGAGGAGGCCCAGAGAATATAGGATCCATAGATAATTTCTTTAATAGACCCTGTCAGTGCTCCTGAAAGGAGGTCCAATTGTCTACCTCTGGAGGCAGTCAGGGGTCAATTTTTTCTCTGCACCAAACAGCCTGGCTAAATATAACAAATGATATTTGGGTGCAGAGAATTATTAACAGAGGTTATACCATACCCTTTTTCCTTCCTTCCCCATCAATAACGAAGCTCCTTGATGTTCCACCCAATCAAAGGGAGCTAGCAGCTCAGCAAATTCAACAGTTGCTCGCAAAAAGTCATCCAAGAAGTCCCACCAAACCAGATAGGATCCGGAACTTACTAAAGGTTCTTTTTCATCCCCAAAAGGACAGGGGACTGGAGATGAATTTTGGATCTCAGCGTGTTAAACAAGTCTGTCACTTAAAAAGTTCTGGATGGCTACCCTACAGTACATTCTACCTTTTTTAGGGAAGGATGACTGGATGTGCTTGATAGACCTCCAGGATGCATACTATCACATAAAGATGAACAGATGGTCTAGGAGGCACTTCGGCTTCCGAGTGGAGCCAGTCACTACCAGTTCAGAGTACTGCCCTTTGGCCTCACTACAGCGCCCATGGTGTTTACCAAATGCATGGCAGTGATAGCAGCCCATCTAAGGCTGCAGGGAATCTGTGTTTTCCATTATTTGGATGACTGGCTCATCACTGCCCCAACCAAGCATTAGTTGGTACAAGCGAGAGACCAGGTACTAAAAACTTGCTGAACTCTAGGGATTACAATAAATCATGATAAATCAAAATTGCAACCCACCTAAAATCTGGAATTCATAGGCACAATCTTAGACACTCCATCTATGCTCGGGTCCATACCATTACCACAACTACAGAGCATCAGAAGCCAGGTCAGGAAAATTTCTTGCAGCATGAAGATATTGGCCAGAAAAGTCCTGCAGAGGCCTCTAGGCTCGATGGAGGCAGCCATTACCTTAATACCCCTAGCAAGGTTTCATGAGAGTGTTACAATGGATGCTAGAAACCGAATGGTCCATTTTCACTCACCCTGTGTCGACAACGATAAGGGTTACTCAGATATGCAAAAATTACCTGTCATGGTGGACACAGTCAGGTCAGCCCCAACAGGGTTGCCCGTTCATACCTCCCCAGCCCAAGGTTATAGTGACCACAGACACTTTGCAGATTGGGTGGGTGAGGCATTTTCTGAAGACAGTCCAAGACACTTTGTATCCACACAGAGGCCAACCTGTTTATCTGTGTTCTGGAGATGAGTGGTGCTTTTGGTGTTGCAAGCATTCCAAGATTCTCTTCCTCTTGGCACAGTTGTGATCCAAATGAACAATGTCAGTAGTTTGGTATATCAACAAACAAGGAGGAACCAAGTGTTAACTCTTGTGTCTTGAAGCACTGGCAGTGGTCAATACCCTCCAGTTGCTTTCTGGTGGCAACACACATCCCTGGGAAGTCCAAGCTGATAACAAATAAACTCAGCAGGTCTGTTCTGTTATCTCATGAGTGGTCCCTCAACCAGAAAACGAGGAAATGATTTTTTATCAACGTGGCCAGCCTTGCTGCAGTCTTTTTGCATCTCCCCTAAACAACAAATGCAGCACCTTCTTTGCCCTACCCCCCCCCCCCCCCAAGCAGGGGAGTCACGCAGGGACGCTGTTCTCAAAGATTGACTCCCTAGTCTGTTATATTCCTATCCCCCAACTTCCTCGATCCTCAGAGTCTTACAGAAAGCAGACAGATTTGATGAGCAGAGTAATCCTCATTGCACCTTATGGGCCTCGATAAGTGTGATTCCCCTTTCTTTGGCCTCACCTTCTCTCTCCACCTTCTACCTCCCTTTTTAAATCATCCTGATCAACTGTTGAATTAAACATTCAATTCAATAATTAATAAATTCAGGAGGTGTATGATGTTATAACTTATTCCCTTGAAGGCTATGGGCCAAGGTAGCAGGAATCACTATTAAAATATTGTATCTTTCCTGCTTGTTTTTTTGATTTTTTTTCCAGTGCTTTTTCGCTCATGTATATTTTTGATCAAGTTGGATTTGTGGTGGTGGTGCTGCAGTAGCGTTGTTGCCTCACAGTATGATGTTGCCCTGTTCGATTCTCAGCTAGAGCGTCTTCTGTGTGGAGACTTGCGTGAATGGCCGTACCTTCGTTGAAGGTTGTGCGTCAGAGCTGGCAACTCTGCACGTAAAAATCTACTGCCAATCATTAGCGGACCAGGGTTACGCTGTGGCGACCCCTAACTGGAAAAAGCCAAAAGACACAACAACAACTTATGTTACCAGATGGGTAGCAAACTGTCTCACTGATAGAACCCACCTAGTCAAAATAGGGGAAGCCACCTCAAGCAGGAGATCTGTAATGAGCGGCTTACCCCAGGGATTGGTCTTGGGGCCTCTGTTATTTGGCATATACTTTCCTGAGGTGCAGGCCAAAACCAGTGGGCTGTGGCTGACTAAGTTTACAGATGACTGCAAGCTGGGCGCTGTCATCAATTCCCCTAGTGATGTGGACATCCTCCAAGAGGGTCTCACCCAAACAAATGACTGGTGCCAGAAACATGGCCTCAAGTTGAATACCAAAAAATGCATCATGCCCTGTGGGGAGAGTGACATCCCCACATATTATGACATTAATAACAATGTCCTAAGTATGCAGTCAGTTGTGAGGGATTTGGGCACCCAGGTTGATTAGCAACCTGACTTTTGACCTCATAAATACATGCCCCACCTCATAACTAAGGATATCTCATCCAGGGACAAGGAGGTCATAACATCCCTGTATTCTTCCCTTATAAGGCCCATTATAGAGTACAACGCCTCTTTCTGCATGTACCTTGCAAAGCACATGCAGCACCTGGAGAGACCACAAAGGTTCCTTGCCAGGAGAATCCAGGGCCTCAAACATCTACCATACACAGATAAGCTAAATGCCCTGTCCCTCCACTCAGTTTCATGCAGACTCCTCAGAGGTGACCTCTGTCTGGCATACAAAGCAATCTCAGACCCCACCTTGATGGGACTGCTGCATATCTGCAAGCCCAGCTCCACTCGAGTAACCCGCACGTGCAACCTCAACCTGGTTTGTAACATCAGTAGGACTTGTTGGCGGGACAGATTTGTGTCCCAGAGACTCCATCTGTGGAATAGACTCCCTCTCCACATCAAACAATGTATCTCATTATCCCTTTTGAGAGCAACCTGGATAAATGGATGGAAAACAGAAAATACACCCCTAGGATTCCACCTGTGTCCCTGCTGGACAGGGGCATCGGGTGCTGACTTGTCTAAACATGGGCTAAACTCTTGGCTAGGCTTATAAGGGCCTCAGGGCCAATAGCCTAGTAACTTCCTATGAGCCTATATCTCTTGTCCCTCACCAAATCCGTTTTTTTTTCTTTCTAGCTACTCATCTACATGAACTGTTTCTTTTTCTTTTTGTCTCCTGTACTTGCAATATTTGATGTAATGTTAATAATCCACAAAGAATGAACCACAAATTGAATCCGGTGGAATAGGAAACACTGTTAATGTGATGGAAATGTTGCCAGAATTACAAACAAAATTCACAAGGAGTCGCTGTATTAGTAATGTAAACCCACAGTCTATAGGCACAATGAAAACTGCTCCAAAAGTCGCGTACTGGAATCACCGTTTATTAGTAACAAAAACGCAACGAAAATGAAATGACCTAGGTTTCGTCCGTCTCCAACAGACTTCATCAGATAACAGCAAACAAAGTACTACGCCAATTAAATAGTACCCGTCAAACTAATAATTCAATTACATAATTAGTTAAAGGTTAAAAACTTATTTAAAAACAAAATGAAATAAATTGCATAACAGTGCCTACATTAAATGCAATAAATCATAAAATATTCCAATTTGATTTTAAATTAAAACAATAGTTAATAAGTACCATGCTGATAAATTGATAATGTATGTTATATATAAATATGAAAATGTTAAAAATATTAAAAATATATATGTGTACATGTACAAAATGTGTGTGCAAAATATTATGAAGGTATATATATAAAGATGTAAAATAAATGTGCATCTATGAATGAATATATATATATATATATACATATGTAAATATAAAAATGTATAAATATAAACATAAAAATATATAAATAAATATATAAATATATAAATACAATAATAATTGATGCTATTATATATGTTTGTGTGTTGTATTATAATGACCATACTATGAATAAATTGTGTACCACTAATATAAATATAAATATAAAAATAGGTTCAAATATGAGTTACATTGTATAACGAATGATTGAAAATACAATAATTTGGTAATATATAACCTAAAAATATGGAATTCATATGAATGCTTAATACAATGTATATAAATAAATAAACGTATAATAAACGTATAATAAGCATCATACTAAAAACTACATTTCTGCTTCAAAATTATCTCCCCTTAAGGTTATTAAGTCTTAAAATAGGCTTAATACTACAATATTCATTTAAACCTGGGCGATTGTAAGCATTCAACAAAATTTGCATTCTCAACTCTTGTGCATCTAAATCGTAGGCAGTTATCCTGCCCTGTGGATCATTCCTAATTTGTGATACCCCAAAGAACTTGAAATAGTGACTAGTGTGTTGTGCGACGTGTCTTGCTAGAGCGTTGGTTTTCTTAGAATTTTTTATGTCGTTTAGATGTTCCTTAATTCCATCCCTCATGTGTCTACTCGTCTTTCCAACATAAAATGCATCACATTGTTGGCATAAAGCAATGTAGATCACATTGGTAGAGTAACAATTAAAATAGCCACCTATTTTGATGTTGTAGTGGTTAACTTTAATACTCTTATTGGTGCTAAGAATATGAATGCATACAGAGCACCTACCACACTTAAAATTCCCAATACGTTTATT
The DNA here is from genome assembly GCF_019279795.1 of Protopterus annectens. Lineage (NCBI taxonomy): Eukaryota > Metazoa > Chordata > Ceratodontiformes > Protopteridae > Protopterus > Protopterus annectens. Next base: position 35,755,125 of record NC_056730.1, read on the forward strand.
ATTAAGGGCAATTTCATTATTAAATAATTCCCTTTCAAATAAGTCTTTAAATGATAAATCCTTTCTGTAAATATATGAAATTTTTCCTTGAAAAACTCTTCCCAAGTTATTGTCGGTTACCACCAAATTCCAATTTTTATTGATTATATTTTTAATAATATGAGAAATGTCATTAAAGGTGGTAATATAAAAGGGGATAGTGCTTAAATTGTAACTCACATTTTTGTAAGTAACCTTATCCCCTAAATTTGCTAACTAAACTATTATTGGCACTTAGAATAGCTTTATATGTACCTGTCTCTCTTTTAAATTTTACCTCCTCTAAAACATTATTACATAATTCTTCTGGGTAACCCCGATTGATAAATAAGGACATCATAAACCGTAATTCATCAATAAATTCCAATTCATTGCTTACCATTCTTGCGGCCCTGACCATTTGGCCCTTTTTCTGATGGTCAGGGTGCCAACTTTCGAAATGTAAATAAGAATTTGAAAAGGTGGACTTCCTAAAGATATTTGATTTTAATGTGTTGTTAGTTTTGTCAACGGTTAACCTGACATCTAAATATGTGATAGTATCTCTATGAATCTCGTGTAAATTTTAAAAACCAAATGCTATTATTAATATACTCTATAAACATCTCCAACAATACTTGATCACCATCCCATACAAAAAACAAATCGTCTAAAAATCTAGTGTAAAATCTTACGTGTGTATAAAATTCAGTATTAAACAAATAATGAAGTTCCCAATAAGTCATAATAAAGTTTGCAAACATGGGGGCACTAGACGCCCTCATGGCCACTCCATTAATTTGCCGGTAATAATTACCTTCAAAATACAAATAATTGTATCTTAATACAATTTCCATAAGTTTACTTAACACATTAATTCTATCCTGCTCGTATAAATTAGTCTCAAAAAGCTGTTCCTCTAACCAAACCAACCCAATGTCATGTGGTATCACTGTAAACAGGTTATTGACGTCCATAGTCACAAAAATGTAATCCTGATTAAATTCAAAAGAACTTAATTTTCCTAAAAAATCCCATGAATCCTTAACAATATAGGTAAACTTGGCCATCCCCAACTTAAAATAATGGTCCAGAAATTGACTAATAAAATAAGTTTTGTTCCTTTTGCCATCTACAATGGGTCTAAGTTGTAAATTATCTAACCCCTTATGTATTTTTGGTATTCCAAAAATACCACTTACTACTGGATGTTCGTTACATAAAAAATTCCATTCGACTTCTGAAATCTCACCTTGAAATAACATATCTTTAAGTGTCAAATCAATATTTTTATATGCAATGTTAATTTCATTTATGCTAGCCTCTTCGTAAGAGTCACCCAATAACATAATAGTCATATATATAATGTAATCATTTTTGTCTACAACTACCACGCCACTGCCCTTGTCGGGTTTCATAATTCTGATGTTGTTTGTAGTTAGGATCTTCTTAAAAATGCCCTGTTCCCGATCAGTCAAATTAGTATGCATGGGTTGTTTATAATTCTTAAAGAAATGTCTTAAATCTGTTTCACTAATTTTTTCAAATATTGCTACCTTATCATTCATAGGTGGATTATAAACACTAGGTTTTGTTAAAATCTTCCCTTGGATATTAATATTACAATTGGTGTTGTTAGTATTATTGTCTTGAAACAAAATTTTCAAATTCAATTTGCGTATAAATAATTTTAAATCTAATAATGAATTGACCAGGTTGCCTTTCTTACATGGGACAAAATTAAATCCCTTAGAGAACAAATTCACTGTTTCAATGTCAAATGTAACATGAGTATAATTTAAAATCCCCTTTGTTGTTAGTAATAATGGTCGGTTTGCTAAATAACACACTCCCAAAATTACTTGCCAATAAGCTTTCCCCATCACCTTCGTTGTCCAAAAGCATGTGACTTAATGGTTCAGCCCTAAAATTCTTATTATTCACATGTGTACATTGGTTCTGAGCCATTAAAAAATCTTTCATCTAACGTTACATCGTTCCCTAAAGGCACACTATAAAAACTCAGTTCACATAAAGCCTGGTCGTCAATAACAGTGGTAGTCAAATGCAAAGGCCGTGTATCGGACGTGCATTCAAAGTCCATACGACCCCTGTTCAATAATTTGTCATCAATAGTGTCATAATGTTCGAAAGGAACAGTCTCGTTGTCAACATCATCAATAAACAAAATTGAATCAGTAAAAATTTGGTGTGGAGTATCATGTATACTGGAATAATCACCATGCTTAACTGGATAAGATGTAACATTGTTAGATGCATTTTGAATATTGTTACCTAATGATTTCGTTGGGTAAACGTCATCTGCCGCCTTAGGATATCGGACGCCAACGGCTACTTGTGCATCCTCCAACCGTTTTTTGATACTTGTGGTTGTTTTCTATTTTCAAAACCTTTCTTCGGGCGTGCGCCCATAAAACCAAAATCCTCCTCTTCACAGGGCTGGTTTTGATTTCTAATCATCTCGGAACGTCGTAGTCCTTCATCGCCAAACCCTTCAATAGGGCTGTCACGCCCAAAATCTCTATAGTCGTTGAAGGAAGTGATGTCATCAAGCTCATCAAGGTTGCCGCCCATGGATCGTTGATTCACGTTACTATAGTGACGACTGACTCTTTTAGACTTAGGATACACTTGTCCAGTTTCGTATATCCTAATATCTCTTTGAATTTTTTTATTTTTCTTCTGGTAAATAGTACCACAACTGTAATCAATATCTTTAATGATATTGATATAGTTAGTATAATATTGTTCAAAAAGCAGATCTTTACTAATGCTTGCATTAAGAAGTTCAAGTTCATTCAATAATGACTCTATCTTCTTAGAATTGAATTTTATCATTATTTCCATAAGATTTAAACCAGTTTTATTGAATAATTCGTGCAAGTCCTTTAACATATCTTGATCAGTCTCACAACCATTGGGGTATCTCCAGAGTCTCAACCCCTTAGGGACCATCCCTAATTCAATATTTCTTCGTAAATAGCGGTTTTCCATTTGTGTCCGTTTGAGTTTGAAAAGTTTCATTTCAAACTCCTTAAGCATTTCTTTCATAGTTTTTGAGATAGTCCCCTCATTATTCGCCTGTATAGTCTTTTCCACATTAAATGAGAAGCAATTGGTTTTCCAAAGTTCACAATTATAAGATACACAACGGGCATTGTTTATTGATGTAGTGTTTCCACCAGAAAATCCCTGTGTTCCATCTACAGAGGTGTTAGAGGGAGGTGTAGTTTGGGTAAGTGGCAACCCCAAACTTCCCGAACTTGCCGTGGTACGTGTATCAGCTTTCATCAATTTATTAATAAGTGCAGTGTGTACCTTGAGTTGTTCGTTGATCTGCTTCAACATATCCCCCACATCAATGGTGCTTCCCTCGCTTTCCATTCGGAACCGCCGCAAACTAATAATCCACAAAGAACGAACCACAAATTGAATCCGGTGGAATAGGAAACACTGTTAATGTGATGGAAATGTTGCCAGAATTACAAACAAAATTCACAAGGAGTCGCTGTATTAGTGATGTAAATCCACAGTCTATAGGCACAAATATAAACTGCTCCAAAAGTCGCGTACTGGAATCACCGTTTATTAGTGATTCCAGTACGCGACTTTTGGAGCAGTTTACATTGTGCCTATAGACTGTGGATTTACATCACTAATACAGCGACTCCTTGTGAATTTTGTTTGTAATTCTGGCAACATTTCCATCACATTAACAGTGTTTCCTATTCCACCGGATTCAATTTGACGTAATGTGGTACTATCTCGTCTACATTCATAACTGATGGGCTCGGAACCGAGAATCGGCTCTGACTCGGCCGATACACTAGCACGAAGTCTCTTATTGGCTGGGCCAACCCCCTTATCCCAGGATGCACTGCACCCAAACCCCCAGATCTCGTTTGCCGCTCCTAGAGTAACGACGTGGTCTCGACTTGGCTGTGGCTAAGTGCCCTTCTTTTTTTTGGCCTTTTAGTCGCTTTTTGGCAGTTAGCTTTAGAATTTATACTCAAACAGCTATTTTAATAGCTATCTGATTGTTAGTTCAATTGTGATTGACTGTGGTTGTCTTTTTGAATTGTTGTGGTAATCCCTTCTGTTTGGTGGGCTAGGCCCGTTTGAGTTAGAGGGCCTTTGCCCTATCTCTTGTAGAGCGTTTAAGTTAGAGCTCTTCCCCCCCCTTCCCTCCTTGCGTGTTTTGAGTGTGTTTCAGTAAGTATGCCTGGCAAAGAAAAGGAACATAAGCCATCGGGCTTTAAAAAAATGTTCGAAATGCAATTATAAGATGTCGCTGACAGATGGCCATGCCATCTGTGTTTATTGTTTAGGGGCTAAACACTTGCAAGAGTCTTGCAGTGTTTGCCATGCTTTCTCCTCTTGTGTCCTACACGAGAGGAAAAATAAGCTTATCCTGAAGGGTCTCATCAAACCAGCCTTCAAGGAAGCTTTGGCTTCTTCTCCCTCTTCGAAATCGAGGCAAAAGAAGTCTTCGGCTCCGACGAGTCCGTCGGAGCTGCCTGCAAAAAGGGCTAAATCTGTGTCCCCTTCCTCGGCTCCACTGGCCTCAGAGCCGAAGGATAGAGGATCTAAAGCTGGGTCTCCCCTCCTCGGCTCCACTGTTTTTGGAGTCTCGGGATGAGAGATCAGGTACTCTGTCCCCTTCCTCGGCTTCACTGATTTCGGAGCCGCAGGATAGAGGATCTAAATCGGGGTCTCCTTCGTCAGCTCCATTGGTCTCAGAGCCGCTGGAGAGTGTTTCTGCTCTGGGGTCAGTTTGGTCGGCTCCTGAACCGTCGGCGCCGAAAGAGGTCTCTGTTCTGGTCGAGTCTGCTTCGGCCCCGATCCTTTTGGAGCCGATTCGGAGCCAGCCTCATAGCCTTGTTTCGGAGCCGATAGGAAAAGTCTTTCGGCCCCCTTCTGTTTCCTCCAGGTCCTCCAGGCTTTCAGACTCTGATGTAGATAGGGTGGTCCAGAGGCTCCTCCAGTCACCTGTCTTATCCAAATTATTTTCGACTCCGGCCCCGGAGCCAGCCCCTTCTATACTGTTTCTTCCTCCTCCGACAACCTTGGTGTCGTCGGAGTTTGTAGAGTCGGGTGAAGTCCTTGAGTCGGTCCCGAGACCCACTGCTAGTCTGTCGGCACTGTCTTCAGCTCCAACCCTTTCTGTGCCTTCCAGAGGTTTCGGTTGTCTGGTGTCCTCAGCCGGGCCCGAGGGGGATTCGTCGGGGCTTCTGGTTTCGGCCCCGAGTCTCCCACTTGGCGCCTCAGCTAGGGGAACCCCGACACCGGTCATGGTCTCGGGGATGGGCCTCTCCTCAGATTCTGGTGGGCCCACCTTCGAGGCTATGAGGAGCGCGCTAGCCAAGTCTCTAGTGACTTCACCTGAATCTGCGACTCCTTCCCTAGACACGGCGGCTAGAGCTTCTGGTGCCCCCCCCTGTCTTCGGACAGCATGGTTCCTAGGCCTGAGGATTCCTCCTTGTGTGGTCCCCTGTTTTCCGAGGAGCCTTCAGAGTTCGTGCCTGAGGAGCCCCCCAGGAAAAAATTGTGCAAGAGGAAGCACATAGACTCCCCAGATGAGTCTGTCACCACGGACACCGACCTCGATGATGCGGAGAGGTCCCCTAAGTCATCCTCTGATGTCTCTTTCTCCGATATCCTGGAGATCTTGAGACAGAGGGGCGACTGGCCATCCAAAACCCCTTCCGCGGAGGAGTCGGTCTTCCTTAAGGCCTTCGGAGCCCAACCCTCCGCCTCCTGGGTGTCTCCACCCTTCGATGAGTTACTGGACCTTATTTGTCGAAGGGTGTGGGAACACCCTGATTCTGTGGAGCCAGTTCCTTCTCGCCCCAACAAGTTTTTATCCGCACCCCCTGGCAAGGAGTTTCTAACCAAGGGAGTTCCGGTTGATGTTATGGTGGTGGCATCTGCCACACAGCAAGATGTGGCAGAGGCATCTACTTCTATCCATCCTCCTAACAAGGAGTCCAGGAGCATGGATAGGTACGGGAAGCGTACCCTGACGTCAGCGACCTTTACCCTGCGGTTGCTGAATTATTTGTGTCACTTTACGAGGCTCCAAAGGGATCTCATAAAGGAGTTGGGAGATACCCTGTCGGGTAACGTGCCTGAGGCGTTGACGCAGTCTGTCAACGCCCAGCTGTCTACCCTTTCGTCCATTGTTAACTCGTCCATGAGGCTCATATCGTATGCAGCCGAAGGGGCAGGTAGGGCAGCGAGTTCAGGTGTAGCCCTTAGGAGGCAAGCCTGGATGCGCTTGTCACTTTGCGGAGGCGTTCAAGTCTTCCTTCACTGACGCTCCATTCGATGGGTCCTCTCTCTTTGGACCCAAGGTGATAGACACAGTCACTAGATGTGAGCAGGTGGGTAAGACTTTGTCTGCCGTTGGGGCCTGTTTTTCGCTTCCCTCGAGACCTTATCCCAAGGCTCAGAGGGGAGGAAAGATGTGGTTCAGAAAGTCCCAAAAGTCTTTCCCTGCCCATCAGAGTGACCCCCCCCAGAGGCAGAGGGGGGGGATTATTCTGGAAGACGTCGCCCCAGAGGTGACTGAGGCCCCCGCAACTCAGGAGACCGCGAATCCTTTCGTGGTTCCTCCTTCCAGCGTCCCTGAGGGACTGCCCGTCTGTGTGTTAACGGAGCCAGTTGGGGGTCGATTCTCGACTCATCCAAGGGCCCTGGGGTTCCATCACTCAGTATCAGTGGGTGCTTCGTATCATCGCTGGAGGTTACACCGTTCCCTTTATCCATCCCCCTCCACCGTCAAGGAAAATCCCGGATGTGCCACCCAGTCAACGGGATCAAGCAGCCATAGAGGTCGCAAAGCTGCTTGGAAAGGGAGTCATCCAGCCAGTCCCCGCAGACCAGACCGGATTAGGAATTTACTCAAAGTTATTTTTGGTGCCGAAAAGAACAGGGGACTTGAGACCCATTCTGGACCTCAGCCACCTAAACCGCTTCGTAAAGAAGTCCAAGTTCTGGATGGTCATGTTGCAATCCATTTTCCCATTGCTGGAAAAAGGAGTATGGATGTGCTCCATCGATCTCAAGGACGCCTATTATCACATCAAGATAAACAGGGCGTCCAGGATACATTTACGCTTCTGCCTAGGAGCCAGTCACTTCCAGTTCCGAGCCCTGCCCTTTGGTCTCACCACAGCCCCCAAGGTGTTTACCAAATGTCTGGCAGTGGTGACAGCTCACCTGAGACGTCTGGGATTCCAGGTGTTTCCGTATCTAGACGACTGGCTCCTCACCGCCCCCACCAGGCATCTTTTTATTCAAGCCGTGAGTGCTACCATCGAGTTGGGATATCTATTAAGAATTACATTCAACTGGGAAAAGTCTGTATTGCTGCCATCACAGCGTGTTGCTTTTATAGGCGCAGAGCTAGACTCTGTCGAGATGCGAGCATTCCTTCCAACAGAGAGGATAAAGATATTACAGGACCAAGTCCTAGCCTTACTACCCCGAAGCAAAGCCCCAGCCAGGATGGACCTTCAGCTTTTGGGGTAGATGGCGGCCGCCATTCTTCTGGTCCCTCTGGCAAGATTGTACATGCGAATTCTCCAATGGCTCCTGTCGACCCAGTGGTCGTACCAAGATCTGCCCTTGTCCTACCTGATTCTCATCACGGAAACCTGCCGGCGAGGTCTTCGTTGGTGGCGCCTCTCCTCCAACCTGAACCAGGGACGACTCTTCTGCCCCCCTCCCCCATTGCCACAGTGACCACGGACACCTCCCAGATAGGGTGGGGGGGCATTATCTGGACAGGATGGTTCAAGGCACGTGGCAGGATCACGAAACCCACTTACATATCAGTGTCCTGGAAATGAGGGCAGTGCTTCTAGCATTGCAGGCACTTCACAGCTCTCTTCACAAGGGTACCATCGTAATCTTCTCAGACAATATGGTTGGCAGTAAGGTATCTGAACAAGCAGGGAGGAACCAGGTCTTATCCTCTCTGCAGAGAAGCCATGAGAGTTTGGAACTGGGCGATCGCTTCCCAGAGATTTCTAGTGGCAACGCACATTCCAGGGAAGTCCAATGTGATAGACAGGCTGATCAGTTATTCTGATGCCTCACGAGTGGTCCCTGAACGACCGAATAGCAGCTCGGATCTTCTCCTAGTGGGAGTTTCCCTGTTGTGACCTTTTCGCCAGCCTATGGAATGCGAAATGCAGCAATTTCTTCTCCCTGATCCCCCCCCAGGGGGAATCACCCAGGGACATTCTAGTCCACAATTGGCCCTCCGGTCTGCTCTACGCCTTCCCTCCAGTCCCACTACTGCCAAAGGTGATTCAGAAGGCGATCTGCTCGGGAAGCAGCATGATTTTGATCGCACCACACTGGCCCCGCCAAGTTTGGTTTCCTTTAATTCGGAAGTATGCAGTGAAGGATCCTTGGATTCTGGACCCAGTTCAAGATCTCCTGACTCTTCAGTCAGGTCAGGCCCATCCATCACTGCGAACTCTCAAGCTAATGGCTTTGGCTGCTCCACTTCCGACCTTAGACAGCATATCCTTTCGTCTGAGGTGGTCCGGATTCTGTCTTCTTCTCACAGTGCTTCCACTAAGGAGATATATTCTAAAAAATGGAAAAGGTTTGCCTTTTGGGCCCAGCGGCACAACCTTGACCCTCTGACAGCCCCGGTGTCCACAGTATTAGATTTTTTGGCAACTCTTTTAGACAGGGTTCCGCTGTCTCCACACTTAAAGTCCAATTGGCAGCGATTTCTAATTATCATGTTGCCTTTGAGCCTTCACTCATGAGTCATAAGTTGTGTTAGGCCTTTCTTAAGGGAGCTTGGTTGCTTCGCCCCCCCCCCCCCCCCCCCGTGTCGCAACCTGTTTTGCCATGGGATTTGAATGTAGTTTTAGGAGCCTTGACTTCTCATCCCTTCGAGCCGGCGGCCACTTGTGAGCAAAAGTTCTTATCTTGGAAGACTGCCTTCTTGGTAGCTATTACTTCAGCCAGAAGAGTTTCAGAGCTTCAAGCCCTCTCTGTTAAGCCCCATTATCTGATTTGTCACAAGGATAGAGGATTTCTGACTAAACCTGTCATTTCTTCCGAAGGTTTCTTCTGCTCTTTGTCTGCAGCAATCTATAGAGCTACCAGTTTTCTTTCTGAAATTTTCCAACAAGGCAGAATACAGACTTCATTAGTTGGATGTGCATAGACCAACTGAGGTTTTACTTGGATAGGACACAGCAGCAGGGGAAATTGGACCAGTTGTTTGTGGCCTTTGCAGATAACAGGATTGGCAAAGCAGTAACTAAGACCACTATTGCTAGGTGGATTAGGGATTGTGTTTCATTTATTTATGCATCAACAGGAAGGGACCTTCCATTTCCAGTTGGAGCGCATTCTACTAGGGCTATGGCCTTCCACGCCAGACTGTCGGTGGATGAGATATGTGCAGCGGCCACTTGGGCTTCTCCACATACTTTTATTTCTCATTACAAACTGGACGTGGCCTCTAGAGGTCGGGTGTCCTTTGGTTCCACAGTGCTCGGGAGTGTTTTCCAGTGAGCCTCCCAGGATCTAGGTGCTAGGGACGCTGTCCCATCAGTTATGAATGTAGGCGAGATAGGATCGCATTACATCTTTTAGTTATGTACTCACCATAACGATGGATGTATGTGATCCATCTCGCCTACATTCTTACGTACCCGCCCTCCTTCCCCCTACCTGTTGGATCTGGAGGAAACACTATTGTACAGTCGGAGTAGCACATGTGAGTGAGTTGTTGTGGGGCAAACAAGATCTGGGGGTTTGGGCATGGTGCATCCTGGGATAAGGGGGTTGGCCCAGCCAATAAGAGACTTCATGCTAGTGGATCGGCCGAGTCGGAGCCGATCAGTTATGAATGTAGGCGAGATGGATCACATACATCTATCGTTATGGTAAGTACATAACTAAAAGTTTTAGTATGGTATTTCCCTATCCTGTGTGCCACATGCAGATTTCCAAACTCTAGTAAAAAGCTGTTGGTTTATATTCAAAGAAAATTACTAGGAGAAATGTTTGAGACCTGACTACAGTGAATCGAAGTCAGGTATGGTGACTTTTTATTCATAAACAGTTGATTTAATTTGGATACTTTATATATTTTGTTTTGCTAACTGCCCCGGAGTAATTGAATGTTTATATTTTATTTAGTCCATCTGCTCTCTGCATTGGGAAAATAGTTTTATAAATGGTTCATTTTATCTTCTTCCATGCTGTTTAAATGCCTTTCTTCTTCGTTACTGATCGTTTCCTTTATGCTTTGGACTTTCCTCTAATTGTCTGCTTATGCCTTCACTTTTTTCCTTGCACAGGTTTCATCTCAGTTCTAGGTGATATCTTCCACTTACCTCTGCTTCCTGTGTAAGTCTTTCTTAATGATTGGTCATACAGAAGAGCAAATCATTCACCTTTGTTAAGACTGAAAATCAAATAAAAATCCACCTCTGCCTTTACACCTGATCATTTGTTTAATATTGCCAAAGGACCTTGTTTTTCTGTATTACAGGCAGGTTGTTATTTTTATTGTAGCAACTGTGTAACAAATCTTTAACGCAGCTAAATCTTGACATTACCTTGCTGGTCAGTTTGCATTTTCCTCTATTACTCAGTGTGATATATTTAAGTGGTTCTTTGGATGGAGTTTGTAGGTGACTGACTGCCCTACCCCCTTTTGGTTTCTCTACTTATTGCTTGGTTCCCTGCAATCTCACTCTTATTCTTTATAAAACATTTACCTCTCTTATGGTTTTTGACTGAGTTTGCTGCTAGCTGCTACCATTGTACAGCAATTTCACAAGAAAAAGTTTTCCCCTTATTTAGTAGGCTTCCTGCTCTCCTGTTGGTGCTCAGTCTTCTGCTGATTTGCAAACTGATTCATACACTAGTGTGTTTTTCTTCCCACCCCCAATTCTCCAGCATCTCCTCAAAATCATCTTTATTCCATTCAATCCCCTACCATTTTTGCTTACATCATAATTGAAGCTTAAAGGAGCACAGCACATCCGAACACATATTTCCTGATACCTCTCTTCTCTTTCTAATCACGGTCTGCCAAGCACAAATCTAACCCTCATCGTTACTTCTCAGCCTTTTCAGACTTCTCCTCTTGCTCTCCCCAAAAAACGCTCAGATGGTTTCATCTCTTTTGAAATGTCCTTCCCTCTTTTCATCTTGGCTTACACACTCTTCTGTTGCTGTTGTCTTATTCTTCCACATACAGCAATAGGGTTTCCTCCCCTACTGAGTAGAAATGCACCTCTGTTATATCTTTTAAAAATCCTTCTCTCTCTTACCTCCATTTAACTTCCCTGTTCATATACCCAAGTATGCGCATCCTTCCAACCCTATACCCTTCCTTACACTTTTCATTACATGTCACATCCACTCTCACTTTCTGACACTACCAACCCATCCCTTACAAAGGCACTACCTTAAACTACCCAGATTCCTCCAAGTTAACCCCTATAATACTCATCCTCCACCTGTGCAACGATATTGAACCTAAACCTGGCCCATCTCTTTCATCTTGTGTGTTACATAATGCCATTAGTATCCAGAATGAAACAGACCATCTAAACTTTTTCACCTTTCACAACCCTGACCCTGTAGCTATAACAAAGTCTTGCTCAAACCCACTGATCCTTCCATCCACCATGTCTTCTCTAGGTACAGCTATTATCTCGATGGGAGACCTGGTTCTAAACGTGGCGGTGAAACACTACTGCTTTTTAAGTCTGATTTAAATGTCCAACTCTTAGATAAAAGCAACACTACCTCAGACTGTCTTCCTTACTGGCTGCTTCTCTGTGTGCCCTCCTCTAACAATTTTCTTATTCATCTTGCTTTCACTTACTCCCTCCACCCACCTCCTTAACCAGATTCAAAACTCTTCTGCTTGAAATTTTACTTCAGTAAAAAAAAATCTCAAAATCTTCATACTAGGGGACCTCAATGTCATCCTTGACCCTAATCAGAACAATGTCTTGGAAATCCTTAATGACTTCAAACTCACACAACTGGTCAGTCAACCCACCAGACCAGCCCCTAATTCTACACATCATTCACCTATCAATCTTATTAATAATCGTAACATGATTTCTCAAATTGTATTCACACCCCCCCCTCCCTTCAGTGATCATTGTCCAATCAGCATCTCTGATGACATAAAGTCCCTCCTTCATATCATTCTGGAACAAGTCCCAGTCCAGCATTCTCAAACAAGATAATTCTAGCCTCATTAGACTGGTTTTCTAGTCTTTCTTCTACTGACCCTATCCACTGCATCATTCTCCTCACACAAATTCTTACTGACCTCCAGGACTCTCTCTTTCCTGAAGTCACACAGCTCTATAAACCCCCCACAAAATAGGCTCGTGTATGAAATCAATTGCTCCCTTACTTTCAGGGCAATTTGTGGTATACTGGGAAAAACTCCTCCTCCTGAACATTCCAGGCAACATTATATGCTAAACAGGCAATCAGGCGACATGTCACATTATGAAAAATCAGTCATCCCTTCCCAGCTCAGAAGTCATCTGCCTAACGGGCTGTATTAATCCAGCTAACACCTATGTCACCTTATCTCACCTCACAGCTACCGATTTCAGCCTCAACTTCATTGCACTTCTCATCCCTGATTCCATTAGTAACTACTTCTCTCCCTCTAACCTCTCCCCTCCCTCTTATATTCTCACTTTCACTTTTCATTTTAAAGGAATCTGATCTAAACGCTTAAACTTAAAAACGGACTCACCTGCTGGCCCTAACTTTATAGTACCACGCTTTTACATTTATAATCTCTACCACAGTCCATCTGAGTCTGCGGTGGTTGTGCTGCGGTAGCGTTGTCGCCTCACAGTACTACTTTGTCCTGTTCGAGTCTCAGCTATAGTGTCTTCTGTGAGGAGACATGCGTGAATGGGCCTACCTTCATTGAAGGTTGTGTGTCAGGGCTGGCAACTCGGCACATAAAAATCTACTGCCAATCATTAGCAGACCGGAGTTCCGCTGCGGCGACCCCTAACCGGGAAAAAGCCGAAAGACACAACAACAACAACCACAGTCCATCTGAGGCTGGTTTCTCACTCTTTCTACAAATCCCCAGTAAGACTCCCCAGTGGCACCGCTATAGAGTTGAGATCTCAACTGAGTGACCAAGCCAAGACTTCCAGCACCCTCTCTGTCCAACCAGTGCTTCTTGTCCTTGCCCAAGTAGCTGACACACCCACTCTTTGAGGTTTTCTATACACACACACACACACACACACACACACACACACACACACACACACACACACACACACACACACACACACACAGTGACATCAGCGTTCAAAACAACAGGTATTTACAAGTATTTAAAATAACATTGCAGCACAGGCTCACACAAAGATGAACATCTAAACTAAGCTTTACTGTATTCCTGACTGGATCTAAGAGAAATATACTGTTCTCTAGAAACTTACCTCATTAGAGCAAAGCAGATGTGGTGAATGTTTTCTTGTTGTTGTTGTCAGGTCCAAGACAGAATGCAGAATGCTCTGTCTCACTTAAGAGACTTCTCAAGTGAATATCTAAAATATTACTGCTGACATAGCTTGCAGAATGACATAATTTCTGGTAATCTGACTTCTAGTTCCCAGGCCAAAACCCCCATTGCTGTCAGCGGGAGTATTTAGCATCTACCTGTAAAAATACATAAGGGCTTTTGCACGGATTTTTGGCAGATGCTGGAAGTCATAAAACAATTGCATTCCTTCATGCTTCAAGAGTAGTAATTAGTTCACCCTAAAGACAGTACACAAAGCTCCCTAGTACATGCATTGTGTCTCTAGCTGGATTGAACTTTATTGTGTAGCCTATAAAGTAATTTAATTTCACATTTTTCTAAATTTTGCTGGACTGAGGTTAACCTCTTGTATTCCAGTTTCCACTGTTAAAATATATACATTTAAACAGTTAAAGTAGTGCATGTACATTTCTGTTCTTTTCTAGTAGGGCACACTGTGGTTACATTTCAAATACAGCACTTTGCAATTACCTTTTCAACACACGGGTCTGTACAAGCAGTTTGATAAACACATGACATACAGTTGTAATAAATTTGTAACACAAGCATCTTGCATAAATCATTTTGATATTCACAGTGACATATAATTATATTACAAAATTCCAGCTGGCTGTGCTGGCAGTATCTGCTTTTGCCACAGACCTCAGCAGAGCTTTTGATCTGATTTAATCATAACATTCTATTTAAATTAACTGACTGAAATTTAAAATTGGCCCAAGTACAGCTCCCTGTTTAAAAACTAATCTTTCCAATTAGCACTTCTCTGTTCAGTTTCAGAGCACCCTCTCTGCTTCCACCCCTCTCTGTTAAGGACTGTATGAGGGCTGTATTCCCCCCCATTTTTTTTTTAAATTTTCATTAATAAAACTACCAGTTGCTCTCACGTACATCTCTTTCTTTATGCTGATGACATGGTCTTATTTCCCTCAAACCTGACCTCCTCAGCCATGCATCTACAAGCTGACTTACTTTCTCTTATGAAATTGCTTGCTAACAAAAAAACTAATGCTGAATACATCCAAAACTAAAGCTATGCTGTTTAGTACCTCCCTTAAGCAGCAGGAAAAAAAAAAAACTTGTCATTTCTTATCCATGACCATCTTGACACCACCACTGATTTAGTCTCATCCTTCAAATACCTTTGTATGTGGCTTCATCCCTAATGGAACTTTCACGTTCACCTAGAACAAATACAGAAGAAAATTAATTCCATCCCATTTTGGTCCTATAAAATTTCCCCCTTATACCCAGAATAACCATGAGCGCCATAGGCAAGGCATTCTACTAGCACAGCTTGACTGTGGACTTCCACTAGTTATAGCAGGTTTCAAGAAGAACTGCTCCATCGAAACTATAAGCAACTTTATCTGCCTTTTCCTTACCCTGTCCACTAGAAATGAGCATAATTGCATGATGCTTAGTAACGCCAGCTGGCTACCTGTCCAGCAACATGCCATCCTTCTTGGATCCCAACTCTACAAACTCCTCAAAGAGCACTCCTGTCCTTCTGTTGACTCCAACCTGTTCAGATGCCCCTCCCAGTAACAGTATAATAAATCTTATCCACTCTAGACCACTTCTTCAATGTCAGAGAACCCAACTTCATTGCATTAACTATGCCTTCTCTATACTAGGCCCCAGACTGTGGGAATCTCTCCCTACTAATCTCAGACCTCACATCACGTGTGTCATTTTGTGCTCAGCTTAAAGATACTCTCAAATCCAAGACAATTTGCAAGCATTTTTTTCTTGGCATATCAGCTAATTCCCCCCACTCTCCTGTGCACCAGGAAAGACACCTTTGTCTTCCTCATATTATTACCATACACTAATGTGATTAAACATCATTAATTGTTTGCCCTTACCTTACTTTTGTTATCTCTTACACTTTGTGCTCTATCCTTTCACTAATTCACTCATTTTCTTCTCTACTTACTCTAACCATCCCTTCCTGTTGTCCCATGTATTGAGTACTTTATTATTACTTTTAATCAAAATTGTTGTGAAGACATTTGCTGTCTTCATAATACTACTAAACGTGCTTGTGTATCATATGTTCCCACAAAAATCTGTTATTTCTGATGAAGTCCCTGACACTTAATAAAGGGATGAAAGCGCTAATCACTGGCTCCGTTTATTTTTTACAATAAATTAAGTTTTTGTTGCATATGTCCCTGTACTCTTTTAGTTGTGGTCCAACAGTTTTTTTTTTTTTTTAAAAAATAAATTTTTTTTAAAAAAACAAAAAAAAAACCCGAAAAAAAGGAAAAATTGACCCCTTTAGGTTTTCCGGCCTGTTCACAACAGACTTCATCAGATAACAGCAAAACAAAGTACTACGCTACTTAAATAGTCCCAAAAAAAAAAAAAAAAAAAAAAAAAAAAAAAAAAAAAAAAAAAAAAAAAAAAAAAAAAAAAAAAAAAAAAAAAAAAAAAAAAAAAAAAAAAAAAAAAAAAAAAAAAAAAAAAAAAAAAAAAAAAAAAAAAAAAAAAAAAAAAAAAAAAAAAAAAAAAAAAAAAAAAAAAAAAAAAAAAAAAAAAAAAAAAAAAAAAAAAAAAAAAAAAAAAAAAAAAAAAAAAAAAAAAAAAAAAAAAAAAAAAAAAAAAAAAAAAAAAAAAAAAAAAAAAAAAAAAAAAAAAAAAAAAAAAAAAAAAAAAAAAAAAAAAAAAAAAAAAAAAAAAAAAAAAAAAAAAAAAAAAAAAAAAAAAAAAAAAAAAAAAAAAAAAAACCCCCCCCCCCCCCCCACCCCCCCCCCCCCCCCCCCCCCCCCCCCCCCCCCCCCCCCCCCCCCCCCCCCCCCCCCCCCCCCCCCCCCCCCCCCCGCCCCCCCCCCCGCCCCCCCCCCCCCCCCCCCCCCCCCCCCCCCCCAGGGAGCCCCCCCCCCCCCCCCCCCCCCCAAAAAGGAAAATTTTTTATTTAAAAAAAAAATTTTGCTTTTTTAATTAAAAAAAAAAAGGGAATTAAAAAAAAAGTCATTAAAACCTAGTGAAAATTTTTTAATTTATAAAATTAGTAAAACAAATAATGAACCCAATAAGTAAAATTTAAAATTTAAAAGGGGGAAAAAATATATTAATTTGATAAAAAATTTTTAAAATACAAATAATTATATCTTAAAACAATTTCCATAAGTTTACTTAACACATTGATTCTATCCTGCTCATATAATTTAGTCTCAAAATGCTGTTCTTCTAACCAAAGCAACCCAATGTCATGTGGTATCACTGTAAACAAGTTGTTGACATCCATGTTCACAAAAATATGACCCTGATTATATACAAAAGAACTTAATTTCCCTAAAAGGTCCCATGAATCCTTAACGATATAGATGAACTTGGTCATCCCCAACTTAAAGTAATGGTCCAGAAATTGACTAATAAAATAAGTTTTATTCCTTTTGCCATCAACAATGGGTCTAAATTGTAAATTATCTAACCCCTTATGTATTTTTGGTATTCCAAAAATACCACTTACTACTGGATATTCGTTACATAAAAAATTCCATTCAACTTCTGAAATTTCACCTTGAAATAACATATCTTTAAGTGTCAAATCAATATTTTTGTATGCAATATTAATTTCATTAATGCTTGCCTCTTCATAAGAGTCACCCAATAACATAGTAGTCATAGATATGATATAATCATTTTTATCTACAACTACCACACCACTACCCTTGTCGGGTTTCATAATTCTGATGTTGTTTGTAGTTAGGATCTTCTTAAGAATGACCTGTTCCTGATCAGTCAAATTGGTATGCATCGGTTGTTTATAATTCCTAAATAAATGTCTTAAATCTGTTTCGCTAATTTTCTCAAATATTGCTACTTTATCATTCATGGGTGGGTTGTAAACACTGGGTTTTGTTAAAATCTTCTCTTGGATATTTATATTACCATTAATATTGTTAATATTGTTGTCTTGAAACAAGATTTTCAAGTTCAATTTACGTATAAATAATTTCAAATCCAATAATGAGTTGACCAGGTTACCTTTCTTACATGGGACAAAATTAAATCCTTTAGAGAACAAATTCACTGTTTCGGTATCAAATGTAACGTGAGCATAATTATATAATCTAAAATCCCCTTTGTTATTGGTAATAATGGTCGGTTTGCTAAATAACACACTCCCAAAATTACTTGCCAATAAACTTTCTCCATCACTTTCATTAACCATACACATATGACTCAATGGTACAGTCCTGGAATTTATGTC
Organism: Protopterus annectens; assembly: GCF_019279795.1. Classification (NCBI taxonomy): domain Eukaryota; kingdom Metazoa; phylum Chordata; order Ceratodontiformes; family Protopteridae; genus Protopterus; species Protopterus annectens. Next base: position 35,772,980 of record NC_056730.1, read on the forward strand.
AAGTACTACATCAGACAACCTTCCGTTATTGTTCATCTGTGTAACCTGGTTCTGAACCATTAACAAACTTTCATTTGAGGTTGCTTCGTTCCCTAAAGGCACACTATAAATACTCAGTTCACAAATGGCTTGATCGTCCATAGGAGTGGTATCCAATTGCAAAGGTCGTATATCAGACATACAACCAGAGTCCGTATGACCTCTGTTCGATGCTGTGTCATCAACAGTATCGAAATGTTCAAAAACAACAGTCCCATAATCTACCTCGTCATTGAACACAATTGATTCAGTAAAAATTTGATGTTGAGTATCATGTGTACTGGAATAGTCAACATGCTCGACTAGATAAGATGTAACGTTGTTAAATGCATTTTGAATTTTGTTACCTGTTGTTTCAGTTGCATTAAAGTCATTTACCGCCTCAGGATGTAGGATGCCAACGGCTACTTATGCGTCCTCCAACCATTTTTTGATGCTTGTGTTGGTTTTCTGCTTTCAAAACCTTTTTTCGGACGTGCACCCATAAATCCGAAATCCTCTTCTTCACAGGGCTGATTTTGATTCCTAATCCTCTCAGAACATCGTAAACCTTCATCGCCAAACCCTTCAACAGGGCTGTCACGTCCAAAGTCTCCATAGTCGTTAAAGGAAGTGATGTCATCAAGCTCATCAAGGTTGCCGCCCATAGTTCGTTGATTGACATTACTATGGTGACGACTGACTCTTTTAGATTTAGGATACACTTGTCCAGTTGCATATATCCTAATATCTCTTTGAATTTTTTTATGTTTCTTCTGGTAGATAGTGTCACACGTGTAGTCAATATCTTTAATTATGTTAGTGTAATTGGTATAGTATTGTTCAAAAAGCAGGTCTTCACTAATACCAGCGTTAAGAAATTCAAGATCGCTTAATAATGACTCTATCTTCTTAGAATTATATTTTATCATTATTTCCATGAGATTTAACCCAGTTTTATTAAATAATTCATGCAAATCCTTTAACATGTCCTGATCAGTCTCACAACCATCGGGGTATCTCCAAAGCCTCAACCCCTTGGGGACCATCCCTAATTCAATATTTCTACGTAAGTAGCTATTTTCCATTTGTGTCCGTTTGAGTTTGAAAAGTTTCATTTCAAACTCCTTAAGCATTTCTTTCATTGTTTTTGAGACAGTCCCCTCATTGTTCGTCTGTATAGTTTTTTCTGCATTAAATGAAAAACAATTTGTTTTCCAAAGTTCACCATCATACATAGCACACCGGGCATTATTAGTGGATATATTGTTTCCACCAGAACTTCCCTTGTTTCCGTCTACAGAGGTGTGAGAGGGAGGTGTAGTTTGGGTTAGTGGCAACCCCAAACTTCCTGAACTCACCATGGAGTGTGTGTCAGCTTCCATCAATTTGTTGATAAGCATAGTGTGTACCTTAAGTTGTTAGTTTATCTGTTTCAACATATCCCCCACATCAACGGTGTCTCTCTCGCCTTCCATTCGGAACCGCCGCAAACTAGTAAACCACAACAATACGAACCACAATTTGACTCCGTAGGAATAGGAAACACTGTTAAAATGATGGAAATGTTGCCAGACCAACAAAACAAATCACAAAGAGTCACTGTGTTGGCTGTGAAAATCCACAGTCTATAGCACAATAAGTCCGCTCCAAAAATCTCGTACTGGAAACACCTTTATTGGTAACAAATCCACAATGAAAAGGAATGACCTAGGTTTCGTCCGTTCACAACAGACTTCATCAGATAACAGCAAAACAAAGTACTACGCTACTTAAATAGTACCCGTCAAGCTAATATTTCAAGCCCCCCGACGAGTCCTGCCACTCCCAACTGTCCTAGCATCCTGATGAGTCCTGCCACTCACCTGCTGCTCCACAAGAGTCCTGCCACTCCTGAAGAGTCATGTGCTCCTTGCCTAACATCCTGCTAGCTCCATCCTCATGGTCCTACCTGTTGGAGGTAAGCAAAAAAAAGTGAATACACAGCATACAAGCCACACTAATGTGCTACCTGAAATTTACTGCCTGAAAGGAAATACGAGCACATACCTACAGTTTTACTGGGATCTTACGAATTTTCTTTTGGACAAAGTCTTCAAAGAGGCTGCCATGTGATACATTTTGTCCTGCTTCATACTCAGTTGAGAGCACAGCTAAGCCTGAAATTCTCTCCTGACTCATTGACGAACACAGGTATGTCTTTATGAGTTTCAGCTTAAAACAGCTGCATTCTGCAGTAGCCACTGTAATGGGTGCAGTCAAATAAATGCAGTGAAACATAAGTATTTACATATATGTCTTGCATGTGGTTGCGAATGAGGAAATTTAACACAGTCAGTGGTGATGATTCCTTATCAATCATTCGAGAAAGGCTTTTAAGTTCATGTCCAAGGTCAGTCATCAACATCACAGTGGCCACTTATCATGCCAGTCAGTTGTTCTTTCAGAGCCTTGCAGTGCTGCAGCAGTGTGTCTTCTGCAACATCACTCAAGGCTTTAATATTTGATAAAAAATCCAAACTCTGAAAGCTGCTCAAACCAGTCAGTAAATGATTGGATTGTTGTGTCCGGCAGCACATTGAAGAACTCTACACGTAGTTTTACTGCTGGATCCTGTACAGTTTCATCTTCTCCTTCATAGTCAAAGAACCGCTTTACTTTCCTCTGTCTCTTTTCTTGAAATGTCGTGCCAACATCCACTTCTTCCACTATCTTGGAGACTTCGCCCATGGCATGTTGAAATTCTGTCTCTGTAATTCTTCAGCAGGTCCATAGTGGATGCCAGCACTTTGACACATGTCAAAATATCAACAGATGGACTCTGCAGAACTTTGCTTGCATAATTTACCTCTGTCAGCACATCATACCAAACCACTAAACATACAATGAACTGGTATAACATAAGTTCTGAGCACAGTTCCCTTGCTTGTTGATATATTTCAGCATCATTTGTAAGTACTGTTTGATCTATCTCCTGTAATGCCTCAATCAACTGAAATCTTACTGCCTTGACAGAGTCTATCCTGCATTCCCAGCAAGTCTGTGACAGTGGCTTCACAGTGACATTTATATGCCGTTTCAAGATCTGCCATCTGCTTGTTGATGCTGAACAGAGTACGTAAATGTTCTGCAGCATACCTCTCAACCTGGAAACATCAAAAATCTGGACAAGGCCCATGAAAAATAGGTACAAATCTGTACATTGATTAACATTAAATTACCATACATAATTATGTAACCTCGCCCACTCCAATGGAATTATGGGATACCAACTTTCAAACACAAACTGAAGAACAGACAACCAACATATGGCACTACAGCCCCCCTGCAGCCATTCCACTGTCCCATTACCTGACTATTTCATCCCATTTACCATAAACACTAATGTGCATACTGCTTTACTTCTACATTGATTATTTGGATTTTATTTTCAGATTTTATAGCAGAATGCACAAACACTAACAGATATCTGCTAAATAAAGCAATACTGTCTCACAATGAAAATAAACATAGCATTAAAACTTTTCTGCCCTTGAAACTCACATTCATTGAAACAGCATTGAAACCCACACCACATCCAAAGAAAATGCATCTGGCCAGTGGTGGATAAAGATTACCTTTGAGCTGTTTTCAAATCCCAGGCCCCTTGCACACAAAACAAGAAACATACATGTGTTCTATTCTTTGTATAATACAGCACACTTGTTAGACTTAGAGCACATTTTAAATTTACTGATTGAACATTTTCCAGTAGGCAATGAAACAAAATGAATCAATGTAAAAACTGCCCAATTCAGAACATTTCCATCATAAAAGTCTACTTCGACACACATTTATTTCTTATAATGCAGCACAGAATGTAATCATTCTGATTTTCTGTTCCTGAATTTGGGTTAATATTTTTTGCTCTTTACACTGAGACACAAATGCCCTTGTGTTTGATATTTGCTCACTTCTGTTCTATCTATAGCTACACATTTGACTTGTTACACCAACCCCCTTTAAAAGTACAACATAGTACAGTATCAGCAATGCATCTACAGACTGTGGGAGTAGAACCCACAGTCTGCATCAAAAGAAAGCATTTAACCTGTTATGCTATTAACAATACAAGCAGACTCAGCATAAGCCACACTAAACTTCTTTTCCTCTGAAGCTCTCAGCTCCTTGTAAAATCCATTCAACACTCAACTGCATCTCTCAACTTTGCAGCACAAGAAATCCAAATTTCATTAAGCCCAGAAACCAGGGACAAAATGTTAAACATTGCTTATACAATTTTGGAAAGTTGCTAGAATAAAATGTTGTGTTACCACCATGCGTTTCACTGCCAAGTCTTGAAGCCAGGGCCAGAACCCTGTGCACTACAGTCAGAGCAACATACCACTATGCCAAATCAGCATTTCCTGAACTTAAATGGCTATAATTTAGTGAATTCAGTTCTCACATCTTACCATAGCTCTCAAACTCTTAGCACAAAAAACCTGAACACCAATAATGGGGAATACAAAATTCAGGTCTCACTTCTCACCATAACTCTCAACCTGTTAGCAAAAAAACCTGGACAAAGCCAATAATAGGGGAACACATTACAACCCTAAAAATAGGGACACATTGCAAATACTGACCTTATAAACTTACAAAAATTGCTAGAATAAAGGTTTTGTGTTACCATTTATTTTCTGAAGAATATGAAGTCTGAAATTCAAATGTCTGTCAAATTCAATCCTTCACTGACTTGCCACAAAAAGCCATAAAACCACAGAAATGTTTCTTAACTTTCAGTACGAATAGCATTTTGTACAACTTAATTTGTGCAAAGTGGACTTCAAAGAATATGCTTCAGTTTACTTTCTACAGCCAACAAAAAAGGCCACCCCCTCTCTATTTATCCTCTGTCACACTTGTAAATGCATTATGACTCACTAATGGTCCATTATATTCACAATTTCTATCACAGTCATCATAAGTATTGTTACCAGTTTCACTCTATAAAATGGACGTTAACAAACATTGCATTTCATGGCGTTCAGCTTTCCTTTAATGACCCGCTGCATGTCGTTCAGCTTTCCTTTAATGACCCGCTGCATGTCATTCAGCTTTCCTTTAATGACCTGCTGCATGTTGTTCAGCTTTCCTTTAATGACCCGCTGCATGTCGTTCAGCTTTCCTTTAATGACCCGCTGCATCTAAAAGGCATATTTTTCCTTTTTCTTTTTTTGTGCGTGTGACAGTACCTTACAAAGTCAATGCAAAGGGGATGGCCGACAAGGGTGCAAGCTATTAGGAGGTGTGATGGCTCTGCAGAAGAGATGTCAATCAGACCCTGTGTGTCAGTGTTCAAGTGAGTGCAGTGCTGGTAGTCATTCAAGCAGCCTCAACTGAGTGTGTGGCTTCTTAAATTATTTACTTGCAGTGTGTGTGTTAGGCACTGCAGTGACAGTTTCTGAAAAGATGTTTCAAATGGTGGAAGAGCTCTAAATGGCTTTTTTTTTACAGGGTAGGCACCGCTTGGGGATTGCCCATTAGTGCCAGCAAATCCATGCTGCCAAATCCATGCTGCTCAGTAAACTCCAGTCCATTCTCAGAGTCAGGTGCTGTTCTCACAAATAACAGCAAATCCATACACACACACACACCATCGTCCAGGTTTACTTACTTGTTCCCATTGTCAGGTGCTGTTCTGATGACCGTTAATACCAACAAATCCATGCTGCTCAGTAAACTCCATTCTCAGAGTCAGGTGCTGTTCTCACAAATAACAGCAAATCCATGCTGCTGACAACCATTAATTCTGTGCTGTTGTATTAATCCAGCAGGATTCAGGAAGCATTTCAGGTGCCCGCTCGCATTTTAGTTTTGTGTGCATGCATGCTTAATACTGACAGGTTGGTAGCCCTGACGGAGCTGATGTCATTGCGCACATGATGATGTCAGCTCCGTCAGCGTGAAAATGAAAAAAATAAAGAAAAAAATCAGAAATGAAGGGGTGCCACTCGGGAATTGTGGCACCCCTTCATTTGAACCCCAAAACTCAGTAAAAAACAAGTAATTTGGTGCACTTGGGAGGTATGTTCTGCAGACATCCAAAGAATGACACTGCCTGTACTGATGAATGTGCACCATCACTAACTATAAGATTTAAATTATGGCAGGCACATGGCACATAAAAAGCCCTTGAATTCATCTGTTTTATCCGGGCCTGCACTCCAGCTCATTTCCCCTTCATGTTGCTGCCATTGTCGTATCCTTGTCCTTGACAGTCATTAATATCCAGTTCATGATTTTGAAGAGTCTGAAAGAGAGCTTCTGTAAGTCCTGCCCCAGTTGTATTATTCACAGGCACAAATCCCAAAAAATGTTCCTCAACTGTGGCTGCAGCCCGTGAAATATCCACATACCGAACTACTACAGTCATTTGCTCTTGATTGCTGATGTCTGGTGTGCAATCAAGAATCACAGAAAAGTACCTAACATCCTTCACCTTCCCCTACAATGATCCTTAAAATAGCATTTGGAAACAGCTGGATAACTTCATTCTGTATGTCCTTCCCAAGATGGTGATCCATTACCTCTTTATTCTGAATACGGCACAAATGTTCAGCCATGACAGAGTCAAACTGCGACAAAAGTTGCACTTGGCCTAAGAAATTTCCATTGCCATTGGTGTCCAGGGCATCACTTGTACCATGGAATGCCATGTTCCATTCTGCCAAGTATTGGACAACAGCAATAATGCATTCTAACACACCACGCCAGTGAGTTATCTCCTTTTCAACCACTGCTTGTCTCATATCGTCCATAGTCTGCCTACTCTTTATTCTATTGTTAAATTCCTTCCACTTCAGCATGCATGCAATATGCCCCGGTGCTCGACCATAGCTGTGTAAAGCTTTGGATATCTCTCTCCATACTTTGCAACCACCTGACCTGAGTAGATGGTTAGAATGTCCAAACAATTTGCATGCAAAGCAAAACAGTGCATCCTTTGAGACTGAATATGTCAGCCAAGTGCGTTTGGCTCTCTCTCCATTAGGCAGCACATGGAAATAGTTCTCCGATGTAAATCTTCTTTTCTGCTCATTGACTTGGAACTGTGGTAACAACACTTGCACCGGTCCATGCTGAATGGCAGCCACCCTAAACTCATCCCTTATCAAGTCTGGCCAAGTCCCTAGATCCTCAAAAGATGTACCTGACACTCCCTGCAAGTCATAGGCCACATCTGTCACTACAGAAGTACGGCCTCCTTCTGTATCAGTCCACATCTGTCACTACGGAAGTATGAGCTCCTTCTGTATCAGTCCACATCTGTCACTATGGAAGTATGGGCTCCTTCTGTATCAGTCCACATCTGTCACTATGGAAGTATGGGCTCCTTCTGTATCAGTCCACATCTGTCACTATGGAAGTATGGGCTCCTTCTGTATCAGTCCACATCTGTCACTATGGAAGTATGGGCTCCTTCTGTATCAGTCCACATCTGTCACTATGGAAGTATGGGCTCCTTCTGTATCAGTCCACATCTGTCACTATGGAAGTATGGGCTCCTTCTGTATCAGTCCACATCTGTCACTATGGAAGTACGGGCTCCTTCTGTATCAGTCCACATCTGTCACTACGGAAGTACAGGCTCCTTCTGTATCAGTCCCCCTTTTCCAGGAAAACCCTTTTTACATTAATCTGCATTGGAATACTTTTTTACATTGAATCTGTAAGGGTTCCCGATACCCTTGTGTAGGAAGCAGGGCCCCTTTTTATTAAAAAGGATGGGGTCCTTTTTTTACAGTCACTTTTGGGAAATGGGTCCTTTAAGCAACTTTTTCCAAAATTCCTTCTGCAGACATTTCATAAAATGGGCCCCTTTTTTCATCCCATTTCCTCGTGTGAGCTCCTTTTACTCCCCTGACAAAAGTCCCTTATCTCCAACTGAATGAAGTTTCCCCAATTAACTTCACATGGAAGGTCCTTCTGTCATTAACTGTTAAATATGTTTCATATACTTGCACAAAGTCCTTTGCAAAATCAGCAGAAGGCTAAGAATTTTACAGGAGGCCCCGCAAAATTGGAAGGCCCCAAAGTTAATTTTTGTAATACCCAAACTGAGGTAATAGCCCTTTTTTAAAAATTTTCTTTAAAACCCCCACATGGAGGCTGTTCAAACCATTGGGGGGAAAACCCATTTCCCCCGGACCCACAAACTAAGGGAAGTTTTACCCCAGGGAAGCCCGCTCGACAAATATGGCCCCCAAAAAAATGGAAGTAAAAAAAACAAAACAGATCCCTGCCATAAATTCTAAATTTCTGTAGCACATTGAACAAAGGCAAAATATGGGGAAAAAAGGAGAATCAGTTTTAGAAAACCTCATGAGGTGAAATTACACAAATTTTTCCCCCTCCCCAAACATTGGGCCAAAGATCCTTTTAAAATGCAATAAATTTAAAAAAGGAATGTCCCCCAATTAAAAAAAAATATGGGCCAAATTTCCAAAAAAACTCAGCCCCCTTTCAATCTTTAACAAAAAGCCAAAACAAACAAAGGGGAAAAATTTGCAAAAACCTCAAATTGTAACAAATTAACACCAAATCTGCCCGGAAAAAAGCTAACCATTCATGATTTTTTAAAAAAACTTAGATAGCGGCATTTTGCATTTTGAAGCAAAAACAAAAATTGGGAATTCCCCCCCACAACCCCCTTTTTTAAAAAAACAAAAAAAACCTGGATAAAAGGTGAAAACAAAAACAAAGGCGTACATTAAAATGTCATACAGTGGAATTTCCCCCCACATTAAAAATCCGGAAAATTTAAACCAAAAAATTTCAAACTTATTCATTGGTTTTTTACTGCCCCGGGCCCCTAACCTCCAAGTTTTTCCCACCCCAAAATTTACCCGCCCGAACAAACGAAATGGGGGAATTTCATATTAAACCCCAACAAGAACTTGTTTCATTTAAAATTTTTTAAAATGGGAGTCTCTGGGAATCTTCCCCCAATTTTAGGTAAATTTGTTGATGGGGGGGAAAAAGGGGGAGCATAACAAATGGGTTTTTCCCCTTTTAGAGGCAAGGCCCCCAAAAATTAAAAAAAGGACAGTATTGCAATTTTTAGCCCTAACCAACTCCCCCACTCTCAATTCTTTACCAAAAATTGATCATTGGGGAAAGGATAAAGGGGGCAATACCCCTTTTCTATAAACCCTTTATTGGTTTCAATTGAAGGCCCAACGGGGAAAAAAAGGAGAACAGTCCCCTGGGCCCCCCGGTTTTTCCCCTTCCCGTGGAGCCCCAAATTGGACGGGGGTTTTTTTCCCATCATCATTTTTCTTAAATCTTTAACCCGCTTTCTTGACCCTTTGTTTGCCCCAAGGTTTTTGGAGTTTGGCAGAATTTTCCCTCCCTTCCCTGTTTTTTTTGGTACAAAAAAAAGGGCCCAGAGCGTGGGGGCCCCCTTTGGGGTTTTGGGTCTTTTTACTGCAACCATTGGGGGTTTTCATACCAGTTGGGAACCCTCGGGGTAGGGTTTATCCCATGGGGTTTTCATTTGAGGGGGAGTGTAAAGGGGTTTGGGCAAAAATCTTTGATTTCCCCCTTGGCCTTTGGGGTGCTAAAAAAACCCAAAAAATTTAAAAGGCATGTCTCCCTTTTAAAACCAAATGGGTGGGGCCAAAATTTGAGGGCCAAAGTCTTTTTTGGATGAAACCCTTTTGAGAAAATTGTCAAGAAAGGGAATTCCACTGGGGCCCCTTTTAAAATCTTCCCACCCTGGGTCCAAGGCTTTAAACATTCAATTTTAACCCGATTGTGGGCCTAGGGTGTCCCCTGGTCGGTTTTAAAAAAAAGGGGATAAAAAACCCGCAAAAATTGCATGAACTTTAAGCCCAATCTCTCCCCCCAAAGGGTTTTCAAGCAGGCCCCCTTCAAAAAATTGCAAAAACCAAAATTTTGGAAAAATTAAAATAGGTCAGTTCAGTCATCCCCAAAAAGAACTTTTTTATTAGCAGAAAAAAGGGGCCTTCTGTAATTTTTCCCCGTCTCAGGGAAAAATAGAATAAAAAAAAAAGGGAGTCAGGAAGGAACCCCCTTTAAAAATCCACCAGTGGCTTGCCCCAAATTTGATCCCCCCCCAACTTTTACAATTTGGCCAAAAAAAGAAACATTGCAACCAAACGGAAGTTAAAAAATTAAACTAGGGTTTATTTGGGTTTAGGTATAATTCCAAGGGAAAATGGGGATTTGTTGAAAGCCTTTGGGGAGGCAAGAAGGCCCCGGGGGGACCACCCTCCCTCATCAAGTTTTTTGAAAAGCTAAGAACTTTGTTGACATGATTGCCTTCCAAGATGGGAAGTTTGGGAAAGGTTACCCCCAAAGTCCTTTTTTTTGAAAAATTTCCCAATGATGATTATTTCATGGTGCAGCCAAAGCTCGGGTTTGCTTTTAAAAAAGGGTTTATAAAATTCTGGGATCAGGGGGTTTGGGCCTTCCCCCTTTTTGAGGATTCTGTGGCCTTTTAGCTGTGCGAGCTTTATAAATTAAAACATTGTCTTAAATGGGCTTGAGTTTTGGGAAACCCAAGCCTTTTTTCCTGGATGGCCCCTTTTTTTTGGCCTTAGAAGGACTTTACCTGTGGTGTGATTAAAGGGAAATTCCCCCGGGCCAATTCTTTCCCTTGTTTAAAAATTTTTGGGGCCTTTTAGGGGTGGAAAAAGGGGTAAAGGTTAGCTTGAACCTTCTGCCCCGGATTGCTACAGGTTCTGTATTTCCCCTCATTTGGGGACTTGACAGGTCCCGTTTGCCATCAGAACTTCATTTGCCAGGGCCCTTTGTGGTTTGTTAAAAAAAATAGGGGAATTGGGTTCCCCTTGCTGCTTTGGAGATTTATTGAACCAGTTTTCTTAGTGACCAGGGCCCCACTTTTTGGGATTTTACCTTTTGAAGTTTTCCTTTGTTGAAAGTTTGGGGGGTTAAAAAGGCGGGAAACCCCCAATTGGCTTCCTTTTTGGAGGATGATCTGTTTTCCCCCCGGGTGGGATCCGGTTTGGATTACCCAAGTTTTTTTTATGAGTTCCCTTTTTTAGGTTCAGCCCGGGGGTACTTAGGGCTTCCTGGGTCATGGTTCCCCTTTTTATGGGAAACTGTTTCAAACCCAAGGGAAATTAAATGGGGCAAATACCCTTCTTTGAATTTTTAAAAAAAACCCCAGGGCTCCCATGGATGGTGGGCAAAGGAGCTTTTTTCCTTTTGTTTATTTCAGGGCTTGACCCAAAACCCGGGGGGGGGGAAAAGTTGATTGAAATTCTCCAGGGGTTTCAATACAAGGGTTTTAATTTTTTATCCTTTGGCAACGACAATTGGGTGTTGCCCCAAGATTCGACAAATTAAACGGGGGCCCTTTAAATTTGTGGGATTTTTTTTTCATTACTTTGGGAAAATTAAGATTCAGCTTCTGGTGAAGGGTTACCCGTTTTTTCTTTTCAAAATTTTTTTTTTTTAAGTTTTTTTAAACCAATTCTTCCAATGTCTTTCGTTTTGGCCCCCACTTTTTTTTAAATTTTGGAACATTGAACATTTTCCTTTCCCGGGGATAATTCCCCCAAATGCTTTTTTAAACCAAAATTGTAATTTTTGGCCATTTTCCCTTGGGATTTAAAAAAATAAAAAACTTTTTAACAGCCCTTTAATAGGCAAAAATGGGCCGACTTTAAAAACCCCAAAAAAGTTTTCATTTTGGCAGTTTAAGTAAAGCTTCGGGAATTCAGTCAAAACATAGATGGAGAAAATTTTGTTACTTGAAAGAGTTAAACCCGTTTGTTGTTCTGCCAAATTTTGGTAATGAAAAAAATTGCATTAAAAGTTAACGATTGGGCCCCCTTTAAACCCCCCAAAACAGCACTAAATTAAGACTAAAACCCCCCACAAAATTTTAAACTGTTCCCCATCCCTTCATAATTTAAAAACCAAAAAAACTAAACTAGCTGTCAAGGAAATTGAACTCTTCCAGCGGGAACGGTTTTTTAGCATGTTAAATTCAGTACACGGGAATTTCCCCCCCTTTTTCCCCCAAAATTTGGGGATGAATTTGAAAAAATTTTTTTGGGGTTTTCTTTAATTTTGTAACCACAAAAAAGAAACCACATCAAATTCCTTCCACAAAACCTAAAACCCTTGCAAAAAACAATTAAAAACCAAAACAACCCGAAAAACTTTAAAAAAAATTTGCCTTTAAACCCGCAAAAGACCCCCAAACAACAAAGACCGTAAAACCCCAAAACAAAACATTTTGACCTGCACAAAGCCTTCCAAAAAACCCCTTTTTTTTCCTAAACAAAATGAACACTTGATTTTGTTACCTGTCATTCAAAAAACCTGACCCCGCTTTAAGGCCCCAAAAAAGAAATCACCCTGAGTCCTGTCCCCTTTGGCCCCAATTTTAAAACCCAAACTTTTAAAACATTTTCCAAAGGCAAAATCAAAATTCTCTCAAAAATCTTTTAGGTGCCTGAGAAAGAAATTCCCTACTTTCTAAATGAAATAGTTGAAACCCCTTAGCTGGGGAACCCAGGAGGAGAAGCCCCTTTATAAAAATTTCCCTCCAAAAACCAAAAAATTAAAAAACAAAAAAAATTGGGGTTAAAAATTTCCCTAAAGGAACCTCAAGGGGGAAAAACCCAACTCAAAACAACCGTCCCTGCCCCCATAAAGCAAACCCTCCCCTACCTTTTTAAAGGGGCTCAAAGGACCCAAACCCCCCCAAAAAAGGGAAAGACAAAAATTGGGAAATCCGAAACTAAACAAACACCAACTAAAATCTTTAGGGGGCTTTTACGGGAACAAAAACCTGGTTAAAGGCTTTCCCGGAAACCCAGATGGTTATCCCATAAAATCTTTACAACTGCCTCATGTACACAGACAACCCTCTCCTCCTCCCAACAAATTCCAACACGTGAGAGATGCAACCATATAGCCAAATTGGAGGTTAACCTCTCTCAACTCAGTACTGGCGTAACCAGTCAGGAGGAGAAGGAAACCACACTCACTACAATTCCAGTCTCACATAGACCTACCATGACAGCAAACCAAACACATAAACACACAAAAACATACTCGGAGGCTCTAAATAAAAATCTGCCTAAGCAGCAGAGACCTCCAAAGCAGACACCCAAGCAACCGCTACCCCAAAACAAAACACGTGCAACACATAGCTCACAAAGCCAGTGTGCCGAGCAGTCACAGCCCTTAATGCTAAACAACACACCTGATACACTTGTAATAGGTGACTCTGTCGTCAGGCACACTGACGTCCCGCTCACCAGGCTGAACAAGGAGAAGGTCACGGTGAGCTGCCTGTCGGGTGCTAGGATCCGCCACATAACACAAGCACTCAGGTCACTCCAAGGCAAGTACAAATATGACTCGGTCATTGTCAATGCTGATGTGAATGACCTGAGACGTACCTCCCTGGACTACATGAAATGAGACATAGATGAGCTCTCTGAGCATGTAGCCCAGGACGGTATGACCCTGACCTTGAGTAACATCTTACCCTCACCAAGAATGATGCCACAATATGAAGACAAGATGATCAATTTCAACAATTGGCTTAAGTATTGGTGTCATTCAAAGGGGATCCAATGCCTGTCAACCTGGGATGACATGCTCGACAAGCCACGATGCTTCGCTAGGGACAGCTTGTACCTGTCATCCCTGGGCTTTCCGATATTGGCAAAGGCTCTTGCTTCCCCCATAGTGCCTTTTTTAGGCAAGGCTCAAAAGACAAACCCACCTCCATAGGTATCACAAGGGATAAGAAACTAAGAGTAATGCTACTCAACGCCAGAAGTCTAAACCTCGAGATTCACACACTCGAAACTCTCCTTAGCATGGAGAACATTGATATCTGTGCAGTAACAGAAACCTGGTTCAAGGCTCCCGAGAGCACCCCAGCACTACCAGGTTATACCTCATACCATGCTTTTCGGCCCCAAAACTTGGACCGAACCATAAAAGGAGGGGGGGTATCAATATTCGTCAAAGATACCCACATCTCCAGGTTGGTGGCACAGCACGAAGCATCAGAGACTATCCATGTGCAACTAACAGTGGATAAAACTGCCTTCCAGTTTATAGCCTGCTACAGACCACCCTCCCAAATCCAGGAACCCCACTCAGCCTTCCTGAGAACACTGGAAAATATGAAGGTCTCTCCAAACACCATTATATTGGGCGACTTCAACTACCCAAACATAGACTGGGAGCTTTACTGTAGCTCCAACACCCTAGCCCAAAGGTTCCTAGAATTAATAAACTCAAATGCTATGGAACAACTTGTTACCACTCCCACAAGAGGGGAAAACATACTGGACCTGATCATCACCAACATGGGGACTCTATGCTCCACACCAGAAGTGTATCCCTCACTGGTAAGATCAGACCATAAACTAATCTCACTGGATATTCACATCCCGACCCCACCCCCTGCCCAGAAAACCACAGTGAAAAACTTCTCTAAAGCAAATTTCACACTCCTCAAAACCAAGGTGGAATCCTTCAAAGCCCCCAAGCCTGTGGAAAATACGGCCCAGACCACAGAATCCTTTATAAACACATTCTATGAACACCTTCAGGAATGCATGGATCATGCAATCCCAAATAAAACCAAGACCCAATCCTCCAAAGGCAGATGTCCTGTCTGGTGGACCTCAGCCATAAACAAACTATACAACAGAAGGAGGAAGCTACTACATGATAGAGCAAAATCCCAAAAAGGGAAGGCATCTCTGATCAGTATTAGCAAAAAACTATGAGCACTCATAAAATCGTCTAAGGCCAGCTTCAAGAGAAAAATTGCACAGGACACTAAGGATAATCACAAGGCTTTCTTTAGTTATGTTAGGAACCTGGGTGGGAATTCCCAGATATGCTCAGAATTAGTCCAAAATGACAAAAAATACATCAAACCCACAGACATTGCCAACATCCTAGCTGACAGGTTCAGCGTAAA